>NC_067241.1:25553233-25853233 GCF_019924925.1 Ctenopharyngodon idella
ATCATGCACTTTGATCTTTGAAACTTAGCAGACCTTTTACATTCACAAACAAATATATTACACACTGCATTAAAGGTAATATCCAAAAAAGGGTAACACTTTATTTTACAGTGCCCTTGTTACATATGTTACATGTACTTACTGTACTTACTAATAACAGTAAATTATGCATAAATACACACAACTAACTTTAAACCAAATTACCCCTAATTATATAGTAGGTGCATGTTAACTAATATTACTTGGTACTTAAATATATAGTTACACTGTAACAGGGACACCTTAAAATAAAGTGTAGCCCAAAAAAGCATAATAGGGGCACTTTTAATTAATTAATTGCCTTATTATTATTTTTTTTTTTTTAAATAAATGAATATATAGGACACAAAAAGAGCATATTGTCATTGCATTTTTCTCTGCTCTTTTTCACCTCAGAAATGTTTTAGATAAAATCTGTTTCTTATTCTTGTTGGCATGAGTTTCCCATTGCATTTTGTCATCAGTGTAATTGCCACCATGAAACTATATCCATATGCATAACTGATGAAAGATGCCCATAACTTCAGTGCATTCTCCAATATGTCCACGTCTTTGTATTTATAGCATGCATAAAGGATTGTATAAACACATGAGATCAGAAAAACTACCCATAGTTAAAATCGGCTGATTGTATTCTGTTAATTGTTTAGTTTTATTTCTATTCAGAGGGAATGTATTTACTTCTGTTTATTCATATCTTTCCTTTTTGAATGGCTGCTTCACTCTGGAGATCTGTGATTCCTGTTTAGTTTGGCAATAGGACAATAGAAGGGGTGATCTAATACTGAAACTCCTATTAGTGAGACTAAAGAAAGATAGTTAATTAGAAGATGATTACAGCTCAGTCTGGTTTGTGTATACATCTTGTCTGCTGGAGTTTGGAGAGTAGGCCTATCTCAGTTATATATCTCCATGTAGGGAATTAATCCAAATAAAAAGATGTAATCACATTGTGTGTGAAAGCCGACCTCTGTGTATTCCCAGCCTCTCCCGTGGGATCTGCATAAAGCTGACCGTGTGTTAACACACTCACAGCTGCTCGAGGCTTGTTAATGCACAAAATCACAGAGAAATAAGGAGAGATGCATTAGACAGTGCTGTCGGAGGACATGCACACGTCATGCTAATATCTAATAGCTAATTTTCTGGTTTGGTTGAAATATACTTATATGTGACCTTTTTAGTAATTTAAGTTATTTAGGTGCTTCTATATGACAATCTAGGAAGGTGTTTTGTCTGCATGCAGTTATTCCTGCCCCTCTGTCAGAATATATCTGTCTTGGCTGCATTTTGTTGGGCATCGGACATGGCAGCCTTGACTCTGATTCTCCTTTACAGATAATTATGACATCACTCACATTGATGATAATAATAATAATATTTTTATGAATATGTGAGTGATGTCATAATTATCTTATAATGTGTAATAATAATAATTTTTTATTATTGTTATTATTACATTTTCACATATATTTATTTTCAATAATAATAATATAAATTATGATGTTGTTGTTACAAATTAATAATAATTATTGTTTTATTTTCCACGTTTATTTTCAATAACAATATTATTATTACTATTATTAAAAAATACACTATTATTATATTATTATTATATAAATGACCCTGTTTTTGTTTTAAATTAATAATAATAATGATAGTAAATAAATTATCCTGTTATTGTTATAAACTAATAATAATAATCTATTTATTTTCTATATGTTTATTTTCAATGATAACAATATTATTATTATTATATACATTTATATTTATTCTATTAAGTTATATATATATATATATATATAATAACAATAATAATAATTATAATAATAATTTGCAGATATTTTATTTAAATTATTTTCAATAATAATAATAATAATAATTATTATTATTATTATTATATAAATTACCCTGTTGTTATAAATTAATAATTATTATTATTTATTTTCAAGATATTTTATTCTATTATTTATATCTATATTATTATAGTTATAAATGATTGTTATTTTTAATATTATTTGTCCAGACTTTTTTCCCATTTTGACTTTTTCTCACAATTAAACTAATATTCTTCTTCTCGTCAATGGGTCAAGATATTTTGATTCTCATTACTGTGAATTGTTTTTTTTTTTACATTAATATACAATTTTAAAAAAAAATCTGCATAAACTGAAGATTGTTCAACACACATAATCACATTCATAATGATCCATTTGATTTAAACTAATATATCATTTTCACTTTACAGTTTTTTCACATTTGTTTGCATTACAGTAATGGGAATGGTTCTTTATTAAAAACAAAAAGAAAATACGATGCAAAAAGACCTTGGTCCTAAAACAGGCTTAATTTTCTTTTTAGCAAAATATAATTTATCACTTTTTTAATGAATGGACACATTCTTGACATGTTTCCTGAGATGTACACTCACTATTGAGGGCTCTTTCTGTTAGTCAGCAGTGAAGAACGCGTGTAACAGTATCTGTTCCTCCTGAGACCCCTGTACTCTGCTCGGACTAATCACAATAATTACACTGTTTACACCCAAGCCTACCGTCCACCCTCGTTCTCCTCCCACGCTTCCTTCACAGCTCTGACATCCCTCCATCTCTCTCCCCCTCCTTTCTCCATTTCCTCTGCTCTCGTATTCATCTCCACCCTTCTTATATTCCCTGCCCTGCTTACAGTATGACTCCTTGTTCCTTCTCTTGCCATCCTCTAATCTGCACCTCCTCTCTCTATCCACGTTTTTATCTCTACATACATCTCCAGACCCCAGCAACACACGTGTACACACAGCAAAAAAGAACATTTCCTCTCTGCCTCCGAGGAACTCTTAAAAAAGCCTTACACCTCTACGAACAGGAAACAAGTGCAGAGCGGATGGAGCAGCTGCTACTGGGATGACCGTTTCAAAGTTTGTGTCCAGAGAAATCAGACCAGGAACTTCTTAGATGCTGAGCCTAAGCAAAGCACTCACAAACTCGGATAAAAAAATATAAAATTCTGTTAATCTCTGTGATAAAACAGCTACACATACACTACTGGTCAAAAGTGGGGTTGGTACGATTTTTTAAAAACGTTTTTGAAAGAAGTCTCTTATGCTCACCAAGGCTATATTTAAAAGAACTGTTTTCTATTTGAATATATTTTTAAATGTAATTTATTCCTGTGATGTCAAAGCTGAGTTTTCAGCATCATTACGCCAGTCTTCAGTGTCACATGATTTTTCAGAAATCATTCTAATATGATTATTTGTTAAAGAGATGGTTGATTATGATTTTACTTTTTTAACTTTAGTTAGTGTGTAATGTTGCTGTTAGAGCATAAACAACATCTGCAAAGTTACGACACTCAAAGTTCAATGCAAAAGGAGATATTTTCTTTTACAGAAATTGCTTTTTAAGGACTACAACGAGCTTCTTCCCGGGTTGGTGACATCACAAACCCCAAAATTTACATAAACCCCACCCCCCAGAACAAAGGGGTGAGGCCATGTTGAGCTGCTTTAGAGAAGAGGAAGAGTTGTTGTAGTAGAGTGTTGTTGCCATGCCGTCATTTTACGCCGGACTGCTTCACAAACGAGGGTCAATTCAACGCTGGATTTGCACAAAAGATTAACATGACGGCACATGCTAGTCGATGAGCTGAATCAACTCCACAGCAACTACATAAATTTATCCACTAACCATTCAGAAACTTCCAGTTTCATTCTATAAGTTGTAACTTCTTCTGGAGTCTCTCCATCAGTGTCCGACTCCGGTTTGAACAATGTAAGGCTGAACACCGTTACTAACAATCCTCATTTTGGCTGCGTGAGATTCTCCAGCTTTGTTGTTGTTGAGCAACCGAAGCGTGAGCTGTTCCTCTTCTGGAAGGGGGCGGGGAGCAGCAGCTCATTTGCATTTAAAGGGACACACACAAAAATGGCGTGTTTTTGCTCACAGCCAAATAGGGGCAAATTTGACAAGCTATAATAAATGATCTGTGGGGTGTTTTGAGCTGAAACTTCACAGACACATTCTGGGGACACCAAAGACTTATATTACATCTTGTGAAAAGGGGCATTATAGGTACCATTTAAATATCTTTGCAGAAAATAGTAATAGCAAAAAGTAATAGCAATAAATAACACCTGTAATAGGCTATTATTAACAGCAAATTCCACTGCCCACATCTTGTTTTTTTTTGTTGTTGTTTTTTTTCAAAGCAATAACATATTTTTGAGTGAGCAGCCGCTTAAAACTAGTGATGTGTTCTATATTCATAGAGTCACACGACCGGTTAATCGGGCGCACCGTCATGTGGTCGGATCATTTTCAGCGGTTATCATTGCTGTATTGTCAACATGTCTAATTGTAACGTTTGCTAACATTTTTATTCAAAACCGCGATTTCTCGATTTAAAAATAATAAAATCGAGGCAAAACATTAAATTTTTTAATTAATCTGAAAAATCACCCAGCCCTACACAGAGTAACTAAAGGGCTTAACAAGGAACAGGTGAATTAAATCAATCAAACAATGAGTTCCTATGACAACAAATGAGAACATTCTAGAAGCCATGTTTTGTACATGCTATAGGCAGTGTAAGGTTGCTGTTTAACCGTAAACAGTGTATCTTATTCCGAGCATGACATCAGTTATGAGCTCAGCCATGTTTCGTTTGTAGCTTTGATTCAGTGGAGCCACCTTAGACTCAAAACACATCCCTGTCACATAAAAAATCCCCCTACTGCTGTGGTATTACACTTGGCACGTGGACTCGCCTGTGGACCGCTCCTCACCCTTAACGTCCCATTACACGTGGGAACATGTTCCTCTGGGCTCGCTGCAGAACACAGGGGCACAGAACAGGGGCCTGCTGTTACTTCAGAGACAGCTGGAGGGAGGGACGCACGGAAAGGGGGTTGGGGAAGAAAGAATAATGGATAAATAGAGTAATAGCGGGATGAAAGGCTGCTGCAGGAGTCGTGCGTAAGATTTGGTCCTACAGATGGAATTCTGAGTTTGTTCTGGCTGCAGGCCGCCCGGTCTGAGGGAGGTGGAGCGGATTGGCATTCTGTTAAATGAGGGAAAAATGAAAAGTGGAAAATGTGGATTGGATAAGGAGAAAGAAAGTCAGAGCGAGTGATGGAGGGAGAGAAAGAAGGTTACATACAGGAAGAAACAAAAGAGTGTTGGCGAGGAGAGGAGGAAAAAGATTAGCGAGAGGAAAGAGAGAAGTATTTTGGATTCACAAGGAAAAAAAGGAACGATCAGGCTTGTGCGGCAACAAAAATTTACCATGGTGACCATAGTTTCCACCAAAATAGCATAGTTACTACACGTATTAGTGGTTATTGCTCATACTTGGGGATCTGAACAAACCCCTAATCCTGCGTATTAAACTGTGGCGTGTAGCTTGTCCAGCATTATTTGTGCTACGGACATGAGTGATGCCTAAAATCTCATTTGGTAAAGATGTGATATGACTTTTCTCAGCAGACAGACTTATTTTTTTTTGTTGTTGGACAATGAAACAGCTGAAAAAAATCCCAAAGGCACACATATCTATACTTGAGCTCTTTTGATGAGGTCTGCAAGTAACCACCAAGACTTAACCTAACATAATCTAACCACCACCTACAGTAGTGACATGCCAAAAAACATTTAGAACACCTTAGTAGTGACTGCATAGCAACACCCTGGCAACCACCCAGTGGCAGTTTTGTGCAGGCAAACATTATTGACATATTTTCTTCAATATATATATAAAAATCTGGTAATGTGGTATTAACCACCACTGTCATAAAATAATAATAATAAATTTGTTAAATATATATTACACTGTATAACAGAGATTCCCCTATTAATTTATTATGATTTTATAGTAGTAACAAACACTAATGCGCGCTACTGTTCAAAGTTTAGGGTCAGTAAGATTAACACTTTTGTTCAGCAAGGATGCGTTAAATTGATCAAAAGTGACAGTATTGACATTTAAAATGTAAAAAAAGTTAACTTTTGAACCTCTGAACTTTCTATTCATCGAAGAATCCTAAAAAAAATGTATCACAGATCCACAAAATATGAAGCAGCACAACTGTTTTCAACATTGATAATAATCGGAAAAGTTTCTTAAGCAGCAAATCAGCATATTAGAATGATTTCTGAAGAATCATGTGACACTGAAGACTGGAGTAATGATGCTGAAAATTCAGCTTTGACCTCACAGCAATAAATTACATTTTAAAATATATTCAAATATATTAAACCGTTCTTTTAAACTGCAATAATATTTCACAATATTGCTGTTTTGTTGATTAATAAATGCAAATAAATTTGGATAAATTTGGAAATTTGGGTTTTATGGTGAAACTAATACAAAGTTCTGTCATAAAACTCTAGATGGCGCAGGCTAATAGGTCCTTTAACTCAACCTGCTCGTAATCACATCATTATCTATAGGGCACAGCTGATTGGTTCCTGCTGTATCAGTAGCCAATGAGTTTGCGTGCTCAACCTTCAAAATACTTTGGTAGCATTGCCTTAGCAGTGCAGCGCACTTCAGAAACCCTCCACCTTCCCCAGCTCCACCTATATAGATCTGCAACGGGTAATTCATGTACGCTATCTTGTACAGTAGCGTGTCATGTATGCATTGGCAGTAGTAAGTCCCGTACTTGCTCTGCAGCAGCAGCAATAAAAGCAGCAGTAGCTTAGCAGATCTATTCCACCAAGACCAAACATACATTGTCATACCCATTACCATGCCAAACACTCGAGAGTGTCATGACAGAAGTACATTTTTGTAAAGGAAGACCAAAATACAGTTACAGAGGAAGAGATAGGGTGAATGAGTAATGTATGAAAACATGAACAGGATGGATGAGGAAATGTTTATGGAATGACTGACACGCAGAGAAAAAAAAAATAGATGGATGGAAGCAGGGGGAAAATTACCAGAGGAAGTGGGAAAATGTTCCCAGCGAATTAAAGGGAAAATGAAAAAGCGAGCGGGGCATTGAAGAAGAAACATCTGCTCATATCGACAGACTTTAAGAGAGTGTGAGGGTCAGTAATTGCATGGCTCTCAGTGGCTGATGTCTTTAACACAGTCGCAGTGATATCTTTTACACCTGGTAAAAATAGTTACTTAACACTTATCTTCCCTTACAGTGTTACAGGCAGGTTGTGCAGCCCTCTGTGTGTGGGGAGAGACGCAGAGAGATTTCTTGTCTTTGTATACTGTGGGGAAGATGTCTTTTTCCACCGGAGTGAAATATTATCCTTGAATTCTGTCCGCACTGTGTTTTGAGACATAATCGTTCACTTTCTTCAAATGTGACGGCAGCTTTTTTTAGCCAAGAAAAGAGAAAACTTGATATCATAATGGGATCCCACCTAGCAACACACAAAAACACTGATGAGAACAAACACTGGCTATTGGGATAATAGTGTACTGCACAGTACAACACTGGATACTGCGTTATTTTGCGTTTTTTTATTTTTTTTTATTAAATTCTATAAAGACTGTTGGCAGTCGATCCAATAATGAGTCAAGAAAGAAATATCTCCTGATATTACTGCTGATATATCAGATTCATTCATCAAACTGGAAATAGAACAGTAAAACTTCTTACAGTATGTTACTAAATGGTTTTCACAAAAATATTAAGCAGTTTTCAACATTGATAATTATAAGAAATCTTTCTTGAGCAGCATATTAGGATGATTTCTGAAGGATCATGTGACACTGAAGACGAGTAATGATACTGAAAATTCAGCTTTCTAAAGTCCTTCTAAATTATAAGAAAGTCAAAATATTCCTGTTTTTACTGTATTTTTGCTCAAATAAGTGCATAAGAGACTTTTTGAAAATGTACAGACCCTAAACTTTTGAACAGTAGTGTAGTTATCACATGATCTCATCATGTTGCTTGTGTAGTTCAGTGATGTCTGGTTATCATCCTGAAATAAAAATAAATATAATCAAATTTTGTGTAAAATTATGTTTTGGCAGTCTGATCGAGTAATACTGTGAGTTAAGAAGCAGATAATCAGATCTATTCATCAAACTGGAAATAGAAGATCAAGTTATGTTCATTGCACTGTATAGGATATTGACAGTCACATACTCTTGATTGTTTATTGTATGCTGCATATTTTGGAAAAAAATAGTTGGTAATCCAGGTGTTACATTCATTAACCAGCAGCTATATCATCCTGTAGCCTAAGACTGGTTGCCCACTGAAGCTAAGCAGGGCTGAGCCCGGTCAGTACCTGGATGGGAGACCTCCTAGGAAAAATAGGTAGCTGCTGGATGAGGTGTTAGTGAGGCCAGCAAGGGGTGCTCACCCTGTGGTCTTTGTGGGTCCTAACGCCCCAGTATAGTGATGGGGACACTATACTGTTAAAAAGCACCTTCCTTCGCACGAGACGTTCAACCGATAATTGATGTTTATATTTTCTAGCGATCGTTCAAAATTCATAGTTTTGTATGTTATGTTGTGTAACGTACACCCTTATTCTGTGTGTCTCCTGCTAACCGGCTAACACACGTTTCTGTAGTTCTGCTATTCAGATGTGGGTCCAATATTGTCTAAAAATGTGTCGATTAATGCAGCTTGTCTGTCTTATTACTTGGAGTAATGATCAAGGATGGAGCATAACTTTTGTTTACAAAGTCTAATGCATTATCAGCTATTCACGTTTGTGCTCGGCTAACGTGGGAGTTTACAACATACAAAACAAACAGTTTTTTCCTCTGTGTTTTTATTATTATAGTAGAGTGGAGCTCTATCTGTATTGTAATAGGATGTTAAGATGCTAGTCTGCACTAACTAGATGAAGCATTCTCTCTGTAAACAGTAAACTCCCATTGTAATGTCAAACAATGATATAGCCATTTTTCTTTGTTAATAGTTATGACGAAAAAGTCTGTACATATCTAGCCTAAATGTTTATCTTATGTTAGAGGTTTTCAGCTTCGCTTGGCATTCTGATACAGTTCTCACAGGTGCACCTTCATAAAGTATAACAGTGACGCTGCTATCACGTCTTATAAATAACGCAAACTAAGGTGACACTTACCATAAAGAAACAGCCCTACTCCAGTCGTGATTGCGAATCAGTTTCTGGTTGATCGACTACTTCAGACGTTTCATCGTTGGACTCTGGCTTGAATTGATACGGTAAAATCGATGCTATCTTTTCTGTCCATACATTGTATACAATGTCTTGCGAATTGATAGCTGTCATTCAGTTATAGCAATATGCGAGCGGTGCGCGCAGTAGACCAATCATAAAGGATTGGGCCATCTGACCAATCAGAGCAGTGTAAGCTCACGGAAAGGAGGGGTTTAGAGAGACAGATTCTTTGAACTGCTTCTAACGAATCTTTTACCAATCTTTGTTGAACTGAGGTGAAATTAAATGTATATTATGAGAAAACGAAAGTGTTTTTTGACCTTGCATGCATGTGAACCTGTTGTAGGAGACTCCCAAAACAATATTAGGAACCTTAAAAAAGGCATAATAGGGGCACTTTAAGGACACGCCCACTAGTGCAGGATAAGTCATCAGTATTTTTCTGTCCGATTTTGGTCTTTTTTTAAATCTAATTACTTTTGGACTATGCTAGCATTTAGTTAAATTATCATATAGATGACTCCAAATAGACATGCTAAAATCCGCAAAACTCCTATTTTGATTTCATTGGGATTTAAGGACACAGACGCATCTCCATCATGTATTTTTGGAGACACAAAACACCCAAACAATCAAGTCCCTCCATCCTCCAGTGCCTCATAAGTTATGTTTCATTGTCTTGTTGAACAAAAACATACAATCTTTTAATAACTCTCTATCTCACTCCCTAGACTCACACATACACGCACACACACACACACACACACACACACACACTCACAGTCGTAGGTCAAGGCTAGTGTAGCGTCTGTGTTCTTCAGAGTGACTTCTCCCTGCCTCAGCCCTTTTCCTGTGGCCAAACAAACGGCAGGATTGGGCAGGGGATCGGATGTGCAGGGAGGGGGAGCGCTTCATGTTACGTAAGCGTAAATGTCAGCACACACACACACGTTTTCCCTCCTGCGACACTAATGGTGCCTCCGCCCCCTTTACCCCATAAGGCAAAACATGTAGACATGTAAACATGGTGTGTGTCTGTTTGGGTGTGTAAGAGTTGTCATGTACATACTGTGCCACAATTTATGTTGTTGTGTCCTGTTATTTTGTACGAGATCTTCAGAGAGGAATGTGCATACTAATGTGTTTGGTTACTGCCCATGACCCACAATCCCTTGCATCTCACTTCTTCAGTCTCAGTGTTATCAGCAGATAGTTTGCTTATCTGTTGCTTTGGGGAAGCATTTCCTTCTCCCCATCTCAACAGATCCCTCTTCACCACTCCCTTCCCCTCGTCCCAGGGCAAATGGATGAAGCTGGGAAAGACGACAGGATTATGAGTGAATGTATCTGTGTTGGACGGTGGAGGAGATGCAGAATTTGGGTTTGAGTCATGTTCCTTTTCTCTGTTTCAGATCAACACAGCCTGCATCCCAGCGCAGCCCTCCGAACTGGTAAGACTCGGTTTCTATTTTTCATATTTTGCTTTTATCTGTGGTCATTTATCATATTTGTTCTTTTTTCTTCCATTTATACCAGAAGGATAAATGGAGTAATGAGTGACCCACTCACTGGCTCACTCATTATTCACTTCCTTGTTTATTTACTCATTCATTTACTCACTTTTTCACTCCCTTTTTCATTCATACTGTCATTTGCTCACTTGGTAGTGGTAAAAAGTGGTAAAGATTATTTTTCTGGTATCCTTTATGTTTGGAAAGCATGAACAAATAAGAGTCTCTTACGCTCACCAAGGCTGCATTTGTTTGAGGAAAAATACAGTAAAACAGTAATATTGTGAAATATTATCACAATATAAAATAACTGTTTTCATTTTTTTTTTTTTAAATATTATAACATGTAATTTATTCCTGTGATCAAAGCTGAATTTTCAGCATCATTACTACAGTCTTCAGTGTCACATTGTCCTTCAGAAATCATTCTAATATGATGATTTGCTTGATTTGCTTATTATTATCAATGTTGAAAACAGTTGTGCTGCTTAATATTTTTGTGGAAACTGTGATACAATGTTTTTTTTTTTTCAGAATTTTTTTTTTATGAATAGAAAGTTCAAAAGAACAGCATTTATTTGAAACAGAAATCTTTTGTAACATTACAAATGTCTTTACTGTCACTTTTGATCAATTTAATGCAGCCTTGTTGTCGAATAAAAGTATGAATGTCTTTAATAAGCATCTTACTGACCCCAAACTTTGAATTGTATCATGTAATGTATATAATCATCAATTATTGTGTGTTTGGTGTCCTAAAACCCAGGGAAACTTTAACTTTCATTAGTGTGTAATTATTTAGGTTGTTAGTTTGTTTAATTCTTTTCATTTAGTTTAGGTGTGTTGATATGATCAAGGATGTTTTGTACTTTTTTGAGGGGTCATCAGTTGCACTCAGGGTTCAGATAAGACATAAATATTGCATGATGATTCTGGAAGTAATGAATGTAAAATATGGTACATTTTTGTGTTGTTACTCTGTTTATATATATATATCTATATCTATGTTCTCATCTGCTGCAGCGAAGGGGAACATCCTCCTCTAGACACATTCAGCATCTGGTAAGAACTTTCTCTCTCACTAACTGACACATGGCTCTTGCTCTAGATCAGGGATTCACAAACTTTTTGGTCAACCCCTTTGACCTTTTAAGATATAAGATGGGAACCAAAATTGGCACCATAATTATTTTATTTAATTTTATTATTTATTTATTTTTTAGCTCGTGGTGGCTTTGAATCAAGTTCACAGTTTAATCAGAACCATTAGACTCCACTGTCTCAAGAATAAGTTCTCCTCTTTTTTATTTTTTTATTTTAATTTTTTTATTTTGCTGTTGGGCCTCAGACAGTGCTTCAGTTCTTAGTTTACATATCGCACATATGCATCTCCTTAAGAGAAGAACAAATATTAAGAGGAAAAATGGTTTAAATAAACAGAAAAGACAATCTTTTGTACCAAGAGTTTGCACAGTCATCTAGACAAAAGAAGTTTATTGAAGTTATTGTTACCAAATACAATGATATAATCTTATTTTTTCCTTTTTCCAGGGCTCGACCAAGTCTCTGACCTACACTAAACAGAGAAACACTCTCCCGAGGTATGTTTGTCTGAAAAGAATCAAAGCTTTTAAAGCATCAAATCTCAAACCATGAAGTTCAGTGATCGCTGCAGGATTGTTTGAAAATGCTTAAGTTCTGAGACTTTATTTCCTCTGCTAATCTCTACTTATCTCAGATAAGTTACCTCATCTCAGCAGGGTTTTATTCCCTTTGGATTTGATGTGAAAAGTCAAAAATTCCTTTTGGCCGCAGTGTGGTGAGGAGCAGAGAGCTAAACTGTGTCAGGGTGCGTGGTTAGTTCAGCTGCACACCATTGACAGCTCAGCTGTGTCCAATCAAACACAACTCTCAGAACAAACTCTAGTTATCCAATAAAATAACATTTACTGGACGTCACATCATTCTTCATGATGATTTTAGTGGTTTTGCTTTGGAGAAGCTTTGTTTCTTCATAGGGATGGATGGATGGATGGATGGATGGATGGGTGGGTAGGTAGGCTGGTTGGTGGATGGATGGATGGATGGATGGGTGGGTGGGTAGGTAGGCTGGTTGGTGGATGGATGGATGGATGGATGGATGGGTAGGCTGGTTGGTGGATGGATGGATGGTTGGATTTGGTGGGTGGATTGATTGATTGATTGATTGATTGATTGATTGATTGATTGATTGATTGATTGATTGATTGATGATGGATGGATGGATGGATGGATGGATGGATGGATGGATGTGTAGGCTGGTTGGTGGATGGATGGATGGGTGGATGGATGGGTAGGTAGGTAGGTAGGCTGGTTGGTGGATGGATGGATGGGTTGGTAGGTAGGCTGGTTGGTGGATGGATGAATGGATGGATGGGTAGGTAGGTAGGAAGGTAGGCTGGTTAGACATCTTGATCAATCTGAGTGGTGCTAGTACTGTACATCATCTTGGACCAAGAACAAGACTTGTGAAGTTTTGTGGCTTTAGTTCATGTCTGTTAGCTTTTCAAGTAATTTCCCAGGATCTTTAAGCTGGTGTGATCAGGTTTTCCCTTCTCTCACAGGAGCTTCAGTGTGGATCGGGTGATGGACAGAGTGATGGAGAGGCACTATGATTTCGACCTCACATACATCACAGAGAGGATCATCTCTGTCTTTTTTCCTCCTCTGCTGGAAGAACAGCGGTACCGCCTCAACCTCAGGGAGGTGGCAGCCATGCTCAAGTCCAAACACCAGGACAAGTTTCTGGTACGTGTACAGTATTTACTGTATGTCTGCATCTGAGGGAAGCTTGTGTTAGGGGCATTTTCATTGTTCTGGTCCATTTTTGTCCAACAGTTATTCAATCTGTCTGAGCGAAGGCATGATATCAGCCGTTTAAACCCAAAGGTAAGGCTCAGTTTTTATGACTTTATGTGTTTCTATCACTAGTTGCTTTGCGGTTGAACTTTTAAAGACCCGATAACACCAGCCAAGATTAAAAAGCCTCTCTCTCTCTCCCTCAGGTTCATGACTTCGGTTGGCCAGACATGCACGCTCCTCCACTGGATAAGATCTGTGCCATGTGCAAAGCCATGGAGAAATGGCTGAACTCCGACCCCCAGCATGTGGTCGTTCTGCACTGTAAGGTTAGAGGTCATAGTAGTCTTTGGACAGTTCATGTCAGGGTCACAGGCATTGACAGAGTACTAAAGGGACCACCCTGTAGAGAATCACCACAGATGATAACATGAAGCCAGACCTCAGAGGATGTCTGGTTTGACACGCTTTTAGTTTGTGTGAGATTAAGAGACGAGAAAGCAGTGATATATATAAAAGTTTGTATACTCAAAAGTCTGAGACCACATTGAAATTCTGCGATTGAAACCCTAACATTTTAAATCAACGAAATGTACAGATGGTCAGATGTTTTTCTTCCATTGAAGCTCAAGTTGCTCTTTGGATCATCACCATCAGGTTTTACGCAAACTTGCTGTCATTAAAGCAAACGAGAACATGCCAAAAGACATTCCAAAATTCATGTTTAATTTTCAAATTAGCTTTAACTCAAATTGTTTGTCTTTTCAGTAGTGGTCTCAGACTTTTGTACCGACTGTACGAGAGTGTTCAAAATCTGATTCCCTGATTGTCTTCTTTATTTGGAACAGATTTTAAGTGTAAATCCTATCTGTAGCAGTTGTGCTAATTAGTATTAATTGTTTTTCAGGGCAACAAAGGAAAGACAGGTGTTATCATTGCTGCCTACATGCATTACAGCAAGATATCAGCAGGGTAAGTTAATCCGTTCTACATTTAGATCAGTGGTTCTTAACCAGGGGACTGGAGCCCACTTGGCGGCCTGAGCAAACTTCCAATAAAACGATGCAATTTATTTATTTGTTATTTTTAAAATAATCTAACTGAATTAAAAAAAGCAAACAATGTAATGGAAAAAATGTAAACTGCAATCATATTTCCTTTTCCTTTTTGCTGTTTTTATTGAAGGACATGCAGTTCTTGAAATTTTTGGAATGTATTGTGGTTGGTAAATTTAAAATATCTCCCAGTTTGTATTAATAAAAAAGTTTGAAAACAAGGAGCTTTGTCATACGTAATTATAGCGGAAATACCGGACAAATATTTTAGCCTATATGGGGGGCCTTTGAGTTAATAGGGTTGAGAACCACTGATTTAAATTTGTCTGATTTTAATTTGAATACCTAGTGAATAAAAATGAGAGTTTTGTGGCTTTTAAGGCCAATTCACACAGCACCGACAGCAGACCAATGTCGACAGTCTCCAGATTACAGTATTTGTGTCATGACAAATCTGGAGAGATTGGTATGGTAATAGAGATTGGCATGGTTATGGATATGGCAATGTTAATGTATTTCGTCTTGACGGAATAGATCTGTTACGCTTCTGCTGCTGCAGAGCAAGTACCGAGACTTGCTACTGCCAATACATTCACAGACATTGCTGTGAGCATGTAAGACATGCTGCTGCTGCTGCACATGTAACATACATGAATTAACCACAGTAGCAGATCTATACAGGTGGAGCTGGGGAAGGAGGAGGGTTTCTGAAAGCACGCTACAGACTGCTAACAGCAAACACTGCCTCTATTTGTTTGAATGTTGAGCCGCAGCTCATTGGCCGCTGATGCAACCAATCATCTGTGCTATGTAGATAATGACGTGATTGCTACCAAATGAGTTAAAGACCTATCAGCCTGCGCCATCTAGAGTTTCATGCCTGAACTAATCTGACAAAACCCCATGAAGTGCCTGTTGCCATCTATTGGTGTCTGTCGGTGCAGTGTGAATTGGCCTTTAGGCCATATCAAATAGCTTAAATAGGTGATAAAATTTAGAATTTTTGTTGTATGTCTTTGGTGTGGTTTTTCTCTTATGTCTTCAACTTCATTTGTGCACACAGGGCAGATCAGGCCCTCAGCACATTGGCCATGAGGAAGTTTTGTGAAGATAAAGTGTCGTCTTCTCTCCAGCCCTCTCAGAACAGGTACATCTTTCCTGTTTTTTTGTCTTTGTTGATTCTTTATTGACTATTATTGACTTGCTCTTCACATACTTTTTTTCAATTAACATTGATGTCTTTCTCTGCAGGTATATCTATTACTTTGGAGGGCTGCTCTCAGGGGCCATCAAAATGAACAGCAGTCCTCTCTTCCTCCATCAGGTCCTCATTCCTACCATCCCCAACTTCCAGGAAGATGGAGGTGAGTGAATGTTTTCATGGCTCGATGAGGTCATTTGTGTCTATGAGTGTATATTCATTTGTTAAGCGAAACCTCCTTCACATTCACACACACATTTCAAGTTTGTTTTAATCTTTCGCAGTGGAGGAGAGACGCTCAGAGGGAGTTTGCCAAATCCTCCTTCATATCTCACTTTTTCCTCACTCTCTTGACAGGTTTCTTCCCTTTCCTGAAGATCTATCAGTCCATGCAGCTCGTCTACACTTCTGGCATATAGTGAGTGAGGATCTATTGGAGACGTTCACATAATTTAAAGCATAATTAGAGGTGTTTGCTAGGAGAAATATTATAATTACTGCTGCTTAATACTTAGGGGCTTGTTCAAATCATTAATCCTAAGTATAAAAAATTTGGTACGTAGCATGTGCTATACAGGCATGAATGATGCCTCGAATTTTGTAGTTTCTTGAAGAGGTTTGCTGCAACTTTTCTAAGCAATCAGACTTAAGATTTTCACCTGGTGGTGAAAAATCCCATAGACGTGCATTATAGGAGGGCCCTGGCCATATCTGGAGGCCAGAATATCATAGAGACCCTGGGGGTGGGCTGTTATTAATTTAGTAAGCAACCAACCAGAAAGCACTAGCAACACCCTAGCCACCATCCAGAATACCATTACAAAACCTTAGAAACCACCTAGAATGCCCTAGCAACCTCCCAGAAAACCATAGCAACCATCCACAATGCCATAGCAACAACCTAACACCCTATCAACCATCCACAATGACCTAGTAACACCTTATCAACTGCATGAAAACAATTTAAAACCACTCAGAACACCTTAGCAACTGCATAGCAACACCATGGCAACACCCTACACAAGCAACCATCAAATAACCACCCAGAATGCCCTAGCAACCTTCAGAACATCCTAACAACCACACAGAAAGCCCTAGCAACACCCTAGCCACCATCCAGAATACCCTAACACCTTAGCAACCACCTATAATGCCCTAGCAACCTCCCAGAAAACCATAACAACCATCCACAATGCCCTAGCAACAACCTCTATCCCTATCAACCATCCACATTGCCCTAGCAACACCTTATCAACTGCATGAAAACAATTTAAAACCACTCAGAACACCTTAGCAACTGCATAGCAACACCATGGCAACACCCTACACAAGCAACCATCTAATAACCACCCAGAATGCCCTAGCAACCTTCAGAACATCCTAACAACCACCCAGAAAGCCCTAACAACACCCTAGCCACCATCCAGAATACCCTAACAACACCTTAGCAACCACCCAGAATGCCCTAACAACCTCCCAGAAAACCATAGCAACCATCCACAATGCCATAGCAACACCCTAACACCCTATCAGCCATCCACAATGCCCTAGCAAAACCTTATCAGCTGCATGAAAACAATTTAAAACAACTCAGAATACCTTAGCAACTGCATAGCAACACCATGGCAACAACCTATACAAGCAAGCAACCATCTAACAACCACACAGAAAGCCCTAGCAACACCCTAGCCACCATCCAGAATACCCTAACAACACCTTAGCAGCCACCCAGAATGTCCTAGCAACCTCCCCACCACTTAACACCCTAGCACTGAATGAAAACAAGTTCAATTCACTTCAAACACCTTAGTAACTGCATAGTAACACTATGACAGCAGCCTAAAATCACTAAAGGTGTTAACACTTGTTTTTAGTTTTTTTTTTTTTTTCAAATCTAGTTTAAAGAGTATATATGTTTATGTTTTTTGTAGTGATCTGCAGGGCTCTGGGAGCAGACGGCTGATTGTTACTATTGAGCCTGCACTGCTGCTGAAAGGAGACATCATGGTATGTGGGGCTGTTTTTATCTGACTCTGATATATTACAACTGTCAAAACCATAGACATTTCCATCTCTCTTTTTTTTTTTTTTTTACAGGTATAGTTTAGTTTAATTACGGTTATAACTTATGTTGTCATTTTGCTTTTATTTATTTACTTTTTTTCATTTCCATCTCTTTAATATCCTTCTCTTGCTCTCTGCCACTTTTATGGTCTCTCTTTCTGTCTGTCCTATAGGTGAAGTGTTATCACAGACGGGTTCAGTCTGCTGAGAGGGACTCTGTGTTTCGACTGCAGTTTCATACATGCACCATTCATGGAGCTCAGCTCTGGTTTGGCAAAGGGGAACTGGATGAAGCTTGTTCAGGTACGCTTTTAGTGGAACAAGCCAAGAGTCAGATGCCAAACTCATATATTTTCACAATAAAACCAGAGCTGTCTGTCCAACTCTGACCGCCTTGAGCTGAAATGGCCTTGGGATATCAGCTGAGCCTTTATTTTTATGGTGTGCTTTTTTATTTCAGTGGTCTGTGTTCTTTTAGCTGTGCTGTAAATTATCGCCCTCATTCCCGCTGGGTAACACCTGCGCACCACAGCTGTGTAATTGAGATGAGATACAGATTTTCACGTGATAATAGATTCTCTATGGGTTTTACATACGAGCATGGGAGGCAACTTCAATTGCTTGTAAAACTCTGGGAAAATTCCTGGATATTAATCATTGTTATAATCAAAAACATATTAATGTAGTGTGTAGTTTAGAGAGGATATTATATACTAATATGAATTTACAAATCCCATTATTAATGACAAATATTATTAGCTGGAAAGGGTCCTCTGTCTTCCTAATGACGAACACTCTCAATTCCCACTGTTTCCTGTAGATGACAAATTTCCCTCCGATGCCACAGTGGAGTTTGTATTTTCATCTGGGCCTGAGAAAATCAAAGGTAACTTTATCTGCAGTTTGATTAAGGTTTTAAGTCTTACTAACTGCTTAATTGCCATTTTAGGGACCATGAAATTGTTTGACAAACACAATTTTCTTTCCTGAGCTGACACACAGTATTTCCAATTGAAACAGCAGGGCCCAACAAGTCATGTGTTTTTTAACTGTGTTATAATGCAGACATTCTTGTGTGTGTGTGATTCAGGGAGAGTGACCCAGAGAAATGATCCATCTGTCAGCGTGGACTATAACACGAATGATCCGGTGGTGCGCTGGGACTCTTATGAGAACTTCAATCAGAGACATCAGGACAGCCTAGAGGGTAAAACATTAATTCTTACAACCACACGCTGGTGTTTATTCAATCCTTCAGAGTGAACATACTGTAGATAGTAGATGGGACTTTTCTTTTTTCTTTTGAAATAAAAGAGGTTGATGCTATGTAGACATACAGTACATTTAGCCAGAGCACTAATAAAGTAATGCTGAAAATTCAGCTTTGCCATCATCACAGGAATAAATAAATAGAAAACAGTTATTTTAAATTGTAATCACATTTCACAATATTTGTTTTTACTGTATTTTGATCAAATAAATGCCACATTGGTGAGCATTAAAAGCATAAAAAAAATCTTACCGACCTCAAACATTTGAATAGTAGTGTACGTACCTTAAAGGTACAGTTGCAAAAACAGCCTGTTTAATTCTAAAGTTCAGAGAGAGGAGGGAACTGAAGGAATGAAATTAAATTATGACTGTTTTAGCTGCAAGAAACCTTGATTAATAATATAAGTGGGCTTTAGGGAAATATAAAACTGTTCTTTTGTACATCCCTTCAGATATTGCACACACACGTGGACCTCTAGATGGCAGTCTGTACGCACAAGTTAAAAAGCGCCGCGCTGCTGGCTCCACCTCCCTGCCATCCACCAATGGGAGCCCTACAAGGAGCTCTGATGAAAGGCCAAGTCAGCTTCTGTCTGTCAGCACTGATTCTGGACACTCATCTGTCCCACCTGACCGGCTCGATGAACCAACTCGACCGGCCCCGCCTACTCAGCAAGAGAGAGAGGATCTTGAGCGTCTACTGGGTGGGATTGAAGGTGATGGAGGGAGAGATCGTGACCGAGAGACAGCCATTTTGGATGACGGCGATTCCTTGCCACCTGAAAGGACTGGGTCACTGAGGTTAGGTCGTTCATGCTCATGCCGGGTGGGCTACCGATCCCAGCGTTGTGCCGAGCCTGGATGCGATGGACTCCACCACTTATCAAATGGTTATTGCCTTGATCGTCCCACCACTAGTAATGGACACACAGGGACTCCTTCTTCAGGTATGCCATCCGTCATTGGGCTATGCCAACACCACAGTGCCCATCCTCACCAATCCCTGCCGCCTCCAGACCTGCTCTGGGACCGGCAACAAGGTCCACAGCACTACCTTCATCGCACTTGCTCAGAGGGACCATCACGCCACCTGTATCCATATCCGTCCCAAGAGATCAGCCCCCATCCTCATAGTCTGTCTCCCCGACTACTCTGCAGGGCGGATGAGTACATTCCATACCATCACCATAACCATCCACCTCACCCCAAACCCAGCGGCCCCTATCACGATGTCATGATGGTAGATGGCCTAGTGACGCCCGCCTGCCCCTGTCGGGACTGCTGTCTACGACGAGAAGATTTCCACACCCTCCGTTTAGACAGAGAGGAGGCAATACACTGGGAGAGGGAGGCAGAGCTTCACCGGGACACAGGGTTAAGACGGGGCAGAGAGGCTGATATGCCAAGAGGGGCGGAGATATGGGATCGGGAAGCAGGGCTAAGGAGGGGACGAGAAATGTCTCTCCACTGGGACAGAGATCGAGAAGCAGAACTACAGTGGGAGAGAGAACGAGAGGCAGAATACTGGCACAGAAGGACCGCCGTATCCCCCTACGGGCCCCACGGTCATGAATTACCTGCATTTAACTTCGATCCCCTCCCTGCAGGCCATCCCGCATACCCCGAACCCTCCCGGTCGCACTCTCATTCCCATCTGGATCTCAAATACAGCAGCAGCTCCAGTGGGTACCAGACACCACACCAGACGTGCCCCTGCTCCCCTTACCAGCCGTCACCCTCAGAGAGCCGTGGATACGCCTCAGGTTACCAGTCTGAGTCCACGTCTCCTCTTCCACCTCCCTCCGCCTCCTGCCCTGGCCCAGTGCACCATGCCAGCGGACCTTCAGAGAACCCAACAGATCCCCATCCTCAGCAGTACCCCTCTGGCACAAATACAGGTGAAAATTGTCTTGACAGCAACAATTAAAGTCTTTTATTACATTATATTGGACTACCATTGAAATTTGAAGCTTTTGCAAACATGTTTTGGGTCATCTTGTAAATGTGTATACATCTGCATTCAATTTCATCTTTGTATGCTAAAATTTGTTTGTATGCCATCCCTATCAGATTGCCCTGGTGCAGACAGCATAGGCTGGCGTAGTCACATTACCCATGGTTCCCTGCGGCGGACACATCGAGATCCACATGCTCCATGTTCAACACCCTCTGATATTTCAGGACCTCCAACACCAGTCCACACAAGCAGCCCTTTGCGAACGCAGGAGAGGTAACAAGCTCCTGCATTTATCAGTAGATTTGAGTAGCTGTTGGAGCAGGGTTGGAACTACGGTCTACCACTGCAGTAGATGAATATGTTATCTTCTGACTTTAATACTCTATTAATTTCCTCTTCCTTTTTTAGTCCAAGCCTGAGTGTCCGAGAGTACGACTCAAGAGAGGTGAACAGTGAAAACAGTTTGGCCCACTCCCTCAACAGGCCACACCCACCTGCCCTACAGAATACCAGTCCAGAGTCTCGGCAACCTATACTGTCTTCCAATCAAGAGATTGCTGAGATACACCCTTTTCCTTCCACACCCACCACTGCCCAACAACCCTCCCCCCATTCCCCGCCTACGACACCTCCCACCCCACAAATCTCAGCAGAAAACCCCACCCCCTTAATATCTCCATCAGAATCCACCCAACCACAGACAAACTGCTCACCTACTGCTGCTACAGTGCCACCCACAGGGGAAATGGTACCACTGTCAACCGAGACTGCTAAACCAGCACGTTCACCACGTCCCTCCTCCCCCATCTCAACTGAGTCCATCCCAGCTCACTTGCAGACTAATGGAGTATCACCATCTCCAGAGCCAGATGTCCCTAAACCTGCTTCTTCTGCCCCTGCGTCTCCTCAGCCACCCACTGGTGACCACGAGAGTTCTTCCTCCCCTGAACCCCCAGTACCTGGATTTGCGACCCTGGGCAGGAAGCTGATGTTGGGCTCTGAAACCTCACTTCTTACAGGACACAGTATGGACGGCAGCCCCAACTCCACTCCTACCTTCCCTATCTCTCCAGCCTGTTGCACCCCATCTCCTCCACCAGGCTCTTACTCAGGATGCCCAGCCGCTTCTGTCCCACAGCCTCCTCTCCCTGAGAAACGCCGCCCTTCCGGGCAACCAGGCTCACCCAGTGGGAGATCTGGAACGCTGAGGGCGTCCATGAGTCATCAGCCCTCTGGGCAGCACCACGTTACATTCTCACCTTCAGTAGGAGAGCTGACCATGCCTGCTGGGCAGGGAGAAGTTGTTGTGGAGGGTGAGATGGGCAGCCGTGTCAGTGTAAAATTTGTGCAGGACAGCTCTCGGTTTTGGTATAAACCTGGCATCTCCAGAGAGCAAGGTAAGACAACCACTGTGGTTCTTTTATTTAACTATATGAAACTATATGCAGTTTAGAGGTATCTTCTTAAAGGGTTAGTTCACCCAAAAATGAAAATTCTGTCATTAATTACTCACCCTTATGTCGTTCTAAACCCGTAAGACCTTCGTTCATCTTTGGAACACAAATTAAGATATTTTTGATAAAATCTGATGGCTCAGTGAGGCCTGCACTGCCAGCAATAACACTCCCTTTTTCATTGCCCAGAAAAGCTACTAAAAACATATTTAAAACAGTTCATGTGACAACAGTGGTTCAACCTTAATATTATAAAGCGACGAGAATGCTTTTTGTGCGCCAAAAATAACGTGATTTCAGTAAACGAGTCTTTGTTACGTCATAAGTGCTTTGAAACTTCAATGGTTCACGTGACTTTGGCAGTTTGATACAAGCTCCGAAACACTGAATCGAAACAAAAGATTCGTAAAGCTTTGAAGCTTCTTGAAGCTGAAAAAGGGAGTGTTATTGCTGGCAATGCAGGCCTTACTGAGCCATCGGATTTTATCAAAAAAATCTTAATTTGTGTTCTGAAGATGAATGAAGGTCTTACGGGTGTGGAACGACATGAGAGTGAGTAATTAATGACAGAATTTTCATTTTTGGGTGAACTAACCCTTTAATGAGTTGCTGATTAGGGCTGGGTAAAAATATGTATTTTCCAATTAATCTTAATTTAAACATCTCAATTCATAGAGTTAAAGGGAAGTTTAATGCAAAATAATGGCATGAAATTTCTTTAGTTTGAGTTGCCCTTGTGGGCTTATGACTTATGGTTCATTTTAGTGAATCAAAAACACACAATGCAACCAATGTTATCTGATTCACTTATAAATGACTCTTATGAACTTTTTTTTTTTTTTTTTTTTTTTTGAGATTTATCACAATAACTGAGGAAGAATTTCTTTCATATGTACATTATTACAAAAAATATACCCAAATGAATCAGAATCGAATCAGATTTGAATCACAAAGTCTCAGTAAGTGTGTAATAATACCCAGAACTACTGCTGTTTGCTGTAGATCTTTGCATAAACAGTTTTGCTTGTGTAAATGCAGCCATGTCTTATTAGTGGCCCTTGTAATTTTCTTAACCCTAAGTATGAGTAGTACTAATAGTGATGTTTACTGTTGTGCTGTAGTGTTTTTACATGTGCAGCAACAGATTGTTGTTCCATATGCTTGGATCCTTTTTTTAAATAGCGATGTCTCATTAAACTGTCCTGTCTCTGTTCAACAGCTATAGCAGCACTGAAGGAAAGAGAGCCAGGGTCCTTCCTCATCCGAGACAGTAACTCTTTCCAGGGGGCCTACGGTCTGGCCCTGAAAGTTGCCAGCCCACCCCCCAACGTCAATAACCATAGCAGCAAAGGTACGCCACATCTGCAGGCATTTCCTCACACAAACATTTATCTTGCTTCAGTGTTGCTCCCAAAGCTGTCTGTCTGCACAGGAAACACACGACTGCACCTGAAGTACTCTAGCAGAGCTAAACATCACGAAAATTTAGAGCTAAAGCTGAAGTGTGTCATTTCTGCGGCATTAGCGTCACCAAACGGAATTACAAAAACAATGATTGTCTTCAAAAAACAAACAAATCGCATGATAACCCTTTTCATGATAGGGTTGTGCTCCATTCAGAATTGAACTGAGAATGCCAAATAAATTAATATACATAAAACAGGAAGTAGAAGTGCAATTCGAATTTAAATGTAAGTAGAATTAAAATGAATTGAATGTAATTCATGCGACTAATTTTTAACTAGAAAAGTGGTCAAGACAATTTTTTTTTCAATTTTAGCTTGACAGCCTATTTCTGAAAGATTTCAAAAACAGTTTGAAGGTTATTTTGGACCATACAGACAGACAGAATGATAAATTGTATTGATTTGTATTTCATTGTCATGATTAAAACCAGACCAAGTGCAAATTAGAACACTGTGAACTGTTTATTTTGGTAGTCTTCAACTAAATATTTAATTGAGACAGCATTGGGAACTGCTTTGTATGACTTCCGCATTTAAACAGTGATGTATGTGGATCTAAATATCCATTAATCACAATATTGATGCAATATTTTGAAAAGTTGTTATGGTTTGGTATACAACCAATATTAGCATCATAGCTTGCATTAAAGATGTAATTTCCTGTCTGATAGTAGGAGGGGACCCTCTGGAACAGCTGGTTCGACACTTCCTGATTGAGACAGGGCCTCGAGGAGTAAAGATCAAGGGCTGTCAAAACGAGCCCTACTTTGGTGAGCAGTTCAGCTTCATCAGACACTGATTAAGCTTAGTCCTGGTTTAAATTAGAGCTTAAAGGGTTAGTTCACCCAAAAATGATAATTCAGTCATCATTCACTCACCCTCATGTCGTTCCAAACCTGTATGACTTTCTTTATGAAGATGTTAGGCAGAATGTCCTTGTGGTCCTAGACCTGATCTTGAAGACCAATATATGTACAAATGTGGAGTTAATAGAACAGCCAGGCTGAATAAAGTTTGAAAGTTGAGCTCAGGTTAGTGTGAAAATGACTTTCCTGCAATATCTGAGTGCAGGATCAGTTCGCTCCATGCATGCAAGGTATTCAGACAGCAGTACTGTCAAATCTCCATGATATCTCTATCATTTACTCTAGCAGAACGCTAGTTCAGAACGCTGCTTCATAAAGAGTGAACGTACAGTCGTGAGTTGTAGAAGTTGAGATAAAGCTCACATCTTTGATGTTTTTCTATATTAGAAAGCCAGGAAGTTCTTTATGCCTGTGATTACTTGCTGTCTGGCTTCATTTTGGTGCTTTTGCAATCTGGCACATCAGTTTTTAAGGTAAATAATGTTGAAGTGTTATGAAAGCGAAGTATTGAGGTCCTCTGTGTGTGTTTTGTCATTGGTAGGGAGTCTTTCAGCACTCGTGTATCAGCATTCCATTACACCTATCTCTCTGCCCTGTGCCCTCCGCATCCCAGAGAAAGGTAAACACTACAGCACACATCAACACGCCACGCTGAGATATCGCTATGATGAAAGCACATTCATAACAGGCACTCAAAGTGAAGTTAGAGTTTGTGAAGATGTGTAAGGCATGAAATTAATGCTTCAAATAAAAAAAAGCCAGAGAAAGATTTTTCTTAAAACTACAAAACGGTAAACCATTCAAGTTATTTGTAATTTGTAAGTTATTGTAATTGCTCGGTCAATTATTCTTCTTCTCCGAAATGAATCGCTTTTTTGAGGGCCTAAACATGCTGGAAACTTTGCACACGTGTCAGAAGTGGTGAAAATTTACGTCTGATATGGGTTTCAGAATTATGTGTGGTAAAATGGCTCGATAGCGTCACCTACAAAATTTCAATTAAGCGCCCTTCACGCTACGTTTCATGTACAAGTATGAAATTCAGTAGACACATGTAACAGCCCAGTACCTACAAAAAAGTCCCTGGGCGCAAAAATCTGTAAACCCAACAGGAAGTGAGATAATTTGAATTTTCTCTGCAAAATTTTTGCAGTTTTTGCCATTTCCAGATGTTGTACTTTAACGAACTCCTCCTAGAGCTTTAATCAGATAAACATCATATTTAATCAGTCTAATCTAAAGGCCTTTGTGATGTTAAATTGTGAAGATCTTGAGTTTTCGCTGAAGGGCGTGTCCGTGGCGGCCTGACAAATTCTGATGTTTCACCATAAAAGAGAAAGTTGTTGTAACTCAGGCATACAGTGTTCGATCTGCCCCAAACTTCACATGTCTGATTAGAGTCCTGACCTAAAGACATCTATATGCCAATATTCAGTTAGTCATAGCACCACCTGTTGGCAATAGGAAATGGCATGCTTTACATTGTAATTCACTCCCTGAAACACATTTGTATATGCCACAAAGTACCAAACATGCTAGAAACATGTTAAATCATGCAACACTTGGCTAAGTGCTAATGTATGCGATTGACGCCACAAAACAGGAAGTTGTTGTAACTCAGGCGTACAATGTAAATAAAATAAAAAAATAAATAAAATAAAAATCTTACTGACCTCAAACATTTGAACAGTACTGTTAACATACTGTATGATCACAAGATGTATATTTAAGCATACGGTCTGTGTTTGAATCTCAGAGACGCTCTATGAATCATTATGTCACACTCTCAGACCCAATAGGTGAAGTTCTAGAGGTTCAGCCAGCCAGTAACATGAGTACAGCTGCAGACCTTCTGAAACAGGGAGCAGGTGAGTGTGAACCAGCGCATCTGTCTTCATGTGATACATCTTACTGTAACATCTGTAACCTCTGATATCTCTCCATAGCCTGCAATGTGCTGTACCTGAACTCAGTGGAGACCGAGTCTCTCACGGGGCCCCAGGCTATCGCCAAGGCCACAGGGGCCACGATGTCACGCAACCCTCGCCCCTCTGCGACAGTGGTCCACTTTAAGGTGTCAGCCCAGGGCATTACACTGACAGACAGTCAGCGCAGGTACGCCAACTGATCCCTCTTTTTGCTTTTGAAAGTACAACCCGAATTCTGGAAAAGTTTTTTTAATTTTAATAAAATGAAAACTAAAAGACTTTCAAATCATTTCATTTTGACATTTTGAAAAGATTTAGCTGGGAGAACATCTAGCAACTAATTAAGTTAATCGATAATTTATATTAGCTATATAAGCGATGTCTTAGAGAGGCAGAGTCTCTCAGAAGTAAAGATCGGCAGAGCTGTGAAAGAGTGCGTAAAAAGATTGTGGAATACTTTAAAAACAATGTTCCTCAACATCAAATTGCAAATTTCATCATCTGCAGTGCATAACATCATCAAAAGGCTGTATGTGCATAAGTGCATACGGTATGGGCAGCTTTTTGTTTTGGAAGGCACTGTGAATGCTGAAAGGTATATAAAGGTTTTAGAGCAACATAAAATGAACAGTACGTCAAAGACGAAAACCTATATCAGGCAAGAATAGGACCAAATTCCAACACCAGAACTCCAGAAACTCATAACCTCGATGCCCAGACGTCTTCACACTGTTTTGAAAAGAAGAGGAGATGCTACACCATGGTAAACATGAACCCATCCCAACTATTTTGAGACCTGTAGCAGGCATCAAATTTGAAATGAGCTCATTTTGTGCATAAAATTGTAACATTTCTCAGTTTAAACATTTGTTATGTTATCTATGTTCTATTGTGAATAAAATATTGGCTCATGTGATTTGAAAGTCTTTTAGTTTTCATTTTATTCAAATTTAAAAAAACATCCCAACTTTTTTTTTTCGGGTTGTATAAACATATCATTTTTCAGTTTTCTCTGAGTAATATAAATGTGAGGATAGGTTGTTACTGTCACACAGAGCTGACTGTGAGAGGTTTGGGTTTTCAGGGTGTTCTTCAGGAGACATTATCCAATCAACAGCGTGACTTACAGCAGTGTGGACCCACAAGACAGGAGGTGAGATTGTAGTTGCAGATATGCTAGGGGTGGTTTATATCTACTCTGTGTTTTCCCAAACATTGTTTTTTATTTCCCTCTCATACAGAATATATATATATATATACAGTCAAATCAAAAATTATTCAGACATTTTTGATATATTTTACTAGTGGGTGCAGGACACTATAGTTTATTTATGTAAGTGAGGATAGCAAAATAAAGTAAACTGTGACATATTATACCCAAAAATTCTTCATACAGTGGACTACCAGTAAAAATGATTAACATTTGGGACCAAAAATTATTCAGACACTTTGACCTGACCATGTTTTGCTAAAGTGTTGTCTGAGATAATTAAGATTAATGTTTTCTGACGCAGTTTAACTCTGAGATCTTGTCATATTTTATTACCATTTTTTAAACTATAGTGAATAATCTGTATTAATACATGAAATGTTCAAGGTGTCTGAATAAATTTTGGTTTCACTGTATATATATATAACCTCTTGTATGAGAAACAACAATATTCCTACTTTGCAGTGCATTTCACATCCAAAGCAATTACAAACCATTAAAGTGCCCCTATTATGCTATTTTAAAGGTTCCTAATTTTGTTTGGGAGGTCTTCTACAATAGGTTTACAGCCATCCAAGGTCAAAAAACGCTTTAATTTTCTCATAATATACATTGCAGCATCAGCTAATTTCTCAAAGAGTCTGAAAATTGTTTGCTCGTAGATTCTCTCTAAACTTCTCTTTTCCGAGAGCCTACTCTGCTCTGATTGGTCAGATGGCCCAGTCTGTTGTGATTGGTCTACCTCTTACAGCGTTTGTTGGAAATGAAACACCCATTACCATATCTGAATTATTTATTATTTTGTTGTTGTGTTTTGTTTTCTTTTTTTTTTTTTTTTTTTGTATTGTATTGTTTAGTTTAATAGTTGCTTGCCTAGAACTAGACAGAAATCTAATCAGGTAGTGCATGAATCTCTATGGGCTGCTCTGTCTGTGTGTACATAAATGTTTTTCGTTTTGTTTTTTAAATCATTTATGTGTTTATATTTTCGGTTGTATGTAAAACACAAGCTTTGGGGGTCATTAAATGTAAAGCCACCCTGTGCAGACAAAACACTCGTCTTTTCTTAAACCATCACTTTGAACCCTGTAAATAGTTTGGGCTCTGTGATTTTTTATTTTGTAAATGCTCTCTCATGGCAGTCAGCAACCAGTTTTGCGTCTAAAGAATTTGAGGCAGTAACATTAAACCAGATGTTACAGGAAACAGCGTTTGTCTTTTGGGCCACCCAAAAATGAATGAACCTATGGGCAAATTTTAAAACAACTTCTCAATTAGATTTTATAATATACAAAATATGATTTGACCATGTGTAGAAATGAAGAAAATTAAGCCCCAAAGCGGTGTGTGTGTGTGTGTGTGTGTGTGTGTGTTACAACTGCAGCCTACATACTCTACAAGTATATGAACGCAAATACTTCTAGCTACACAAGCTCGATTTCACGTATCATTGCAATCAGAAATGTGTCAGAACGGAATTCAGATGCAGCGCAAGTATGTTTCCACCACAGCAATGCAGGAACAGGCTAAGTATGTCCAACAGGACCAGTGTACTTGCATGTGTGCTTTGACCTCGGATTGAGAGCATGTGTGGCTGGGCAGCGTCCCTTGTGTGCGTGCGAGTCTGTTCCTCAGTCTTGTCTCTGTCTCCCTCTTGCTGCCGTAGGTGGACTAACTCAGACAGCACGACCTCTAAGTAAGTCTAAATGATACGTGTGTGTCGTCTGGACTGCTTGTTTCCTCTGTGTTGCTCCTGATAGGAAACTGATTATGTGCTTATATGCATGCTGTTTTACTCTTAGATTACCATAGTACTGATCATCCTGTCTGTCCGTTCACTCCTTGTTTGGATTGTAAGACTGACTGACATATTTTATCCACAATCACTCATTTGCGTATCTCTCTACCTCCTCTCAGAGTATTTGGTTTCGTTGCCAAGAAGCCCGGCAGCGTGGCGGAGAACGTTTGCCATCTTTTCGCAGAGCTGGATCCCGAACAGCCTGCGACTGCCATCGTCAACTTCATTAACAAAGTAATGCTGGCACCGCAGAGACGCTAGAGCCCCAGGGAAGAGGAGGATCGTTCATCTTCACGTACACTGCCGCACATCACAAGACTCTAATGTTGACACCTTCTGTCAGGTTTAAGGGCTTCAGAACTGAAGACTGCAGGAACTTTTTGGCAAAAGACAAGGGCTTTACTGTCGACTAACATGATACCAAATCACATTAAAACCAAAATATACAGAATGTAACCAAACTAAAGCCAACCATCTTTTTTGGTGTTTGTGGGATTGTAAATGATTTTATGAAATGAAGTCACCAAGATTTTTAAAATGTGTACATTTTAGGCACTGCATTGACCCCTGAATACAATAAATGTTATATATGCACTCAAAAATATGAATTGCACAGATAACAGCCTCTGCAGTACGACAATCATCAATATATATATATATATATATATATATATATATATATATAAGCGCTGTAAAATCGATTAATTGCGATATATATGTTTGTGTTTGTGTGTGTGTATATATATGTGTATATATATATATATATATATACACACACACACATATATGTACAAACTTTTATGATAGATGCAGTTACAATTAATCGTGATTAATCGTTTTGACAGCACTAATAAAATACTGTAAAATCGATTAATCATGATTAATCGTGTGTAACAAAAGTTTGTAAATATATAAATGTGTGTATGTATATATAGACACACATATATTATCACAAACTTTTATGTTAGATGCCGTTACAATTAATCATGAGTAATCATTTTGACAGCACTAATATAATACTGTAAAATCAATTAACCGTGATTAATCGTGTGTAACAAAAGTTTGTAAATATAAAAGTGTATATATATATATATATACACACACACACACACACGCACACTCACTCAGCGAGATATACAGTATATGTACAAACTTTTATGATAGATGCAGTTACAATTAATCATGATTAATCGTTTTGACAGCACTAATTTAATACTGTAAGATCGATTAATCGCGATTAATTGCGTGTAACAAAAGTTTGTAAATATATACTTGTGTGTGTATGTGTACTATATATACACCACGCACACACACATATATATATATATGTACAAACTTTTATGTTAGATGCAGTTTTGACTCACATTTTTTTGTTTTTTGACGTACACTAAATTATGGTCAGAAACGTTTATTAAATTAATCCGCCAAATTTAAGTGCATTTTTTATGTCTTTTCAACTGGAAAGAAGGTGCCATGGTTTCTGAATCTGGCCCCGTGTCTGTGAATGACAGGGAAAGTTACAGAGTGTTTGAGATGGAGAAACAGATGGAGGACCAGACATGGCGTAGTCGTGATGCTGAGCAGCTGTTGTGCTCTGCTGGGGTTCCAGTATATGGAAGATTTATGTGTCATGTAGTATGATGTCACAATGGAAGGCTGATGGTCATGTGATTATTACCCAGAGAGAATTCGGTTGCCTTTAGAGTAGGAAGGAACTTTATTTTGTCCCATTTTGTTGTGTATTTCATGCACTGTTAATAAATAGAATAAAATAATATAGACAGTGGTACATAACCATCCACATTAGCACAAGATGTCATATATGAACCATATCCTGGTCATTATACCACAGCCATTGTGCCTGTCGTATCGTGTAGTAGAACATTATATTGGAATGTAATCAGTTTTTAAACTGACAGGACGGGTGGACGTTTCTGCCTTCATTCTGTATTTCATGTTTTGCATAATGATTTCATGATCTCCAGAAGCTGTTTGTAACCAAAGACGTGTGGCCATGTACTCATTCACTTACTTTAAGCTGTGCCATTTATTTTACTTGCCTGTATCAACGAGTTATTGCTGACATAGTAAGACACGTCTATGACAACTTTAATATATTGTATTCTGTATTTTCTTATGGATCTTTGTATGTAGTAATATATTTTCACACATGCAGCTGACTTGGAAAGTTAAAAAAAGACTACATGGAAGGATTTTGATAAAAAAAGGATTTTTTTTTTTAATAATCTTATGCTATTTTTTCAGTGTATGCACAAGTGAAAAATATAATAAATGTAAAGTCATGGTACCAAATCTGAATTCATGAAGTGAATTATTTAAATTCTAATGCACTATTCTATTACCATCATCATGTATTATTGTTTTATTTGTTATATCTTTTCAGATATCAATCTCAGACAGGTTTAAGTGGTTTTCCAGGTTATTAAGCAAGTCACAGTTCTCATGTGAATATGGGAAGGAAGAAAGATCTTTCTGAGATCTTGCAAAAGGCATAAAAAACTAATATTTTGCTAAAACTGAATAGAGATGGTCGAAATGGTCATAGATTTGTGAGTGATTTAAAGGCTTATTAAAGTTTCTGTAAAAAAAAAATTAACTATTAGTTTTTTTAATTGCTTTGGTGCAATTTTTACAAGCAATTGGTAAATTTTTAAAACTTTTAGTACTAATATCACAACAGATCATCAAAAGTGCAATTCACATAGTATCCTTTTCGCTACACAAAATAAGTGTTTCATCTATATAAATGTTTCATTCACAGTAACTGCCTCTCATAACACACACACATAAACACACCGATCAGGCATAACATTATGAGCACTGACAGGTGAAGTGAGTAACTCTGATTATCTCTTCATCACAGCACCTGTTAGTGGGTGGGATATATTAGACGGCAAGTGAACATTCTGTCCTCAAAGTTGATGTGTTAGAAGCAGGAAAAATGGGCAAGCGTAAGGATTTGAGCGAGTTTGACAAGGACCAAATTGCGATGGCTAGACGACTGGGTCAGAGCATCTCCAAAACTGCAGCTCTTGTGGGGTGTTCCCGGTCTGCAGTGGTCAGTATCTATCAAAAGTGGTCCAAGGAAGGAACAGTGATGAACTGGCAACAGGGTCATGGGCGGCCAAGACTCACTGATGCACGTGGGGAGCGAAGGCTGGGTGCGTGTTTGTCGCTTACCTGGGGAACACATGGCACCAGGATGCACTATGGGAAGAAGGCAAGCCAGCGAAGGCAGTGTGATGCTTTGGGAAATGTTCTGCTGGGAAACCTTGGATCCTGCATTCATGTGGATGTTACTTTGACATGTACCACCTACCTAAGCATTGTTGCAGACCATGTACATGCTTTCATGGAAACGGTATTCCCTGGTGGCTGTGGCCTCTTTCAGCAGGATAATGCACCCTGCCACAAAGCAAAAATGGTTCAGGAATGGTTTGAGGAGCACAACGAGTTTGAGGTGTTGATTTGGCCTCCAAATTCTCCAGATCTCAATCCAATCGAGCATCTGTGGGATGTGCTGAACAAACAAGTCCGATCCATGAAGGCTCCACCTCGCAACTTACAGGACTTAAAGGGTTAGTTCACCCAAAAATAAAAATGTCATTTATTACTCACCCTCATGCTGTTCCACACCCGTAAGACCTTCGTTAATCTTCGGAACACAAATTAAGATATTTTTGTTAAAATCCGATGGCTCAGTGAGGCCTCCATAGCCAGCAATGACATTCCCTCTCTCAAGATCCATTAATGTACTAAAAACATATTTAAATCAGTTCATGTGAGTACAGTGGTTCAACGAGAATATTTTTGGTGCACCAAAAAAACAAAATAAGTTATGTAGTGATGGCCGATTTCAAAACACTGCGTCAGGAAGCTTCATTATTTTGTCATTTTTGGCGCACCAAAAATGTTCTCGTCGCTTTATAATATTAATAACCAACACAATTAACCAACACAATATTAGGAAGGTGGTCATAATGTTTTGACTGATTGGTGCATATTTATATATACGCACATTATTTTTTATATATATATATATATATATATATATATATATATATATATATAATATAAAAAATACACACACATACATATTTGTATAAATGAAAATATAATTTATAAATTATTTAAAAAAAAAAAACCTGACACCACTTTTTTTTTTTTTTTTTTTATACAAGAATTTATTAATCATAAGGCCATTTATTCAGAAGTATTGAACAAACTGAAATAGTTGCTTTGAAACAGATGTCATCCATTTCTTTTGGACATGTGTAACAAGTTATTCAGTCAACAATTATGCATTATTTCCTTGTCAACAACTCTTTCTCTGTGGTACAACTACTAGTTGTCAAATCAAATAATTAGTTTACAAACTGCTCAAATGTCACAGGTGTGACATTAAATGCATCCTATACTCATCTAATCCACTCGAGTGAAGACTTCTTAGTCTTGGCCATATCAAAAGGGACAATGTAAACGGTACACAACATTAAAACAAAATATTTCACAATCTTTGGTAACTTGATTCTTTCTACAACAACAACAAAAAAATGTTGCTCTACTCAAATACGGAAAGGAAATGTTTGGTTCAGCTTTACTGGTAAGCGAATATTAGGGACGGTTGAGAATGAGTCTTGATTTTGTTTGCGTAAATGTTCTGGATAATGGAAATACAGTAACCTTCTGTACACACTAAGTGAAAAACAAATCAAAAACTACATTTGAAAAACATTCATCATCAAGTGCTGGTTATAAAATGTTCCCCTTTGGTTTTGTTTTTATCTTGAAAAAACAAGGAGGTAAAAAAGATAGACATTCACAATTTCATTTTCCATTCTACCAATAAGCAGCCCGAAATTTAAGGCCACACGTTACCGTCATGGCAACCAGGGCCGTCGTCAGGTCCCCTACGTTACAGCCTGGGCCACCCATAAAAAGGTTGTGAACTTAAGCGACGGCCCTGATGGCGATTAACCCTACAGTATTGAGGCAGAGGTGATTCAAACTTGCATTTACAATAAAGAGCTTTTCATTCAGCATTCACAGCTGCAGTGAACAGATTTTGTGGAAAGCTAAATAAATCTTGTCGTAGACAGCTTAAAAACTCATAGGCGTGAATTTTCCTCAGTTGACAGGGAAACCATCTTCCCTTTAAGATAAGCGTTTGATTCAGTTCAGGTGCCGTAGTGTTTAATATACAAACCAAAGATGACGTGTAGCCTACAGCGCCCTCTTTGTCCTCTGAAAGCTGATGGGCGACCTTTTCAAACACAGAGGAGCCCTTTAGTACCAGTGAGGTCAAACCATTGCATACAACAGAAACAGGTATATCGAAACAATAAATAAAGGGTTGTTCCCAAAAGGAAAAGTTGCAGCTGTAACTTTTCTGAGTCAGGAGTCTGATGGTGCACTGGACAGATATCAAGGAAGGCAGATGGATCCGCAAGGATCTCAGCAGTGGAATGCGTGAGGTGATGAGGAGAATCCCGGCTCTTCGGTGTACTCCGGGTTGTGGTTGGTATCTGGACTGTGCTGGTCTTCTGTCTCTGGAGACATGGAGCTATTATAGTCCTCGGCCTCCATCTGCTCCTCCTTAATTTGAGAATGATGCCTGTGAACACAGACAGCTCACATGAACCAGGATCTTCCACTTTAGCACAAATTAAACTTAAAGTCACTGAAAATGTAGTTCTCGAAACAGGGTATCTATACAAATGAACCTTTTTCACATTTTTATACATTAAGTTTTTTAAAGAAGAAAATATATTCAAGTGTCCCTATTATGCTTTTTTGGATATTACTTTACATGTAGTGTGTAATATAGCTGTTTGTGAATGTAAAAGGTCTGCAAAGTTTAAAGATCAACGTGCACAACAAATAAAGTTATTGTCTCCTAAAAGACAGAACCGATCCTGAACTGTCTGAAATGAGTCGTCAGTAATTCTAGTCTTACTTCTTACTGGGCCATCTGACCAATCAGAGCAGAGTAGGCACAACAATACATTTGTTATATTACTATTTTTATCCCCAAAGAAAAGAGTAATATATTTCTGTCTTAAGTCACTTTTATGTGGATTTTAAGATTTCAAAAAGCGAAAATGAAATTTAAATCTTTACTGCTGTGTCAGTTTGATTGCATTTTTTTATGACTTTGAAAAGTGGTGATTTTAATGCTAACTAAGCCTTATTTTTACATTAAGGAATTTAAGACTTTTTAAGGATCCACAGTCACCCGTCAAAACAACTTAATTGTCTATTTTAATATTTCAGTAACCCAGTCCAGGGTTCGAACAGATACTGTAAAATGAAATTCCAGGACTTAAGGATTTTTCAAGCACTACTTTTTTGGTTTTTAAGGACTACAATCAGATATCGCACTTATCAAACAACATCTTTATTATTTTTTTAAGGATTTTTTAACTGAAATTACAGATATAAGGTATCCAAAACTTGCAACATATTTAATATTTATTAAACACAAAGTTTATAATGGCTTATTATTATTCAATAAATACTACTTTATATTGTAATGTTGGCGTACTTGGTCTGATGGGTGTTTATCAATGACTTCAGTGCAGGTTATATAGTTACGCCAGTAGGTGGTGGCAAGGGACTAAAAGTCATTAAGACCATTCATTAAAACATGCTGATACATTCTGGAACAAAGCAAGGAAATTATTTTAACTTTGAACAACACCTTATATAAGGAGCAACCAATCTGACGCTTCACTTCAAAGAGATCAATCCATTGACCAGTGCTGTCCCAGTCATGGGAAATCCCCTTAACCATTGAAAGGATATAAATATTGACGAAGATATCACTTTCTTCATTTATTTTTTTCCATAAATATATATGACTGACCTGAAGAATGAAAGCTCTTTCTGATACTGGTTAAAATATGAGCAATATCACACTCATAGCCATGCGAAATGTTTTTTTTTTTTTTTTTTTTGAAAAAATGAAACTAATTTCATATATTGTATTTCAATAAGTCAAGCACTTTTCGAGTACCTCTTTATAAATATGGCTGTTTTCCAGGACTCAAATTCAAGTACTTGAAGCACCTTGTATGAACCCTGCCAGTCAGTGGCAGACATCATGTTCTCAGTGTTTACATGAGCGATATTGGACAGGCAGGACAGGGGACTCACAGTGTGGGCAGAGGAGAGTGCTCCAGGCTGGAGTCACTGCGGGAGCCCTCGTCATGATCATGAGAACTCATGTCCTCATGCAGCGCGCCGGTCAGGGCCTTCAGACTGGACGCTCCCATGGACGCCGAGCCATATAGGGGCAGACTGCTGTCCACCATCGCTGCCTGAGGAGAAACACTGTTTTAAGATCACGGAAAATAACACTGGTATCACAAACAACTTAAATATACCACCATTCAAAAGTTTGGGGTCAGTAAGATTTTAATACATTTATTCAGCAAGGATGCATTAAATTGATTAAAAGTGACAGTAAAGACATTAATGTTACAAAACATTTCAGTTTCTAATAAATGCTGTTCTATTAAACTTTCTATTCATCAAAGAATCCTGAGAAGAAAACAAGTATAAAATAATTTTTCCACAAAAAACGTTGAGCAGCACAACTGTTTTCAACATGGATAATAATCAGTAGTGTTTCTTGAGCAGCAAATCAGCATATTAGAATGATTTCTGAAGGATCATGTGACACTGAAGACCGGAGTAATGATGCTGAAATTCAGCTTTGATCACAGGAATAAATTACATTTTAAAATATATTCAAATAGAAAGCAGTTATTTTAAATTGTATTAATATTTAATTATATTACTGTTTTTACTGTATTTTTGATCAAATAAATGCAGCCTTGGTGAACAAAAGACCCACCCCAAACCTTTAAATGGTAGTGTATGTATGAATAAATCTCAGGTGAGAATCCATACCTGCAGAGCAGACAGGGCAGGACTCTGACCCAGACTGGACTGGATGTTTTTCACCAGAGGTGATCTGAAGAAACAGACCTCAGTGTCATTAGCGACAATGATCTGTGCAAATGAAAACTTTGCAATCAGACGTTCACTTACCCGGTGATCTTCTGTGGCCGCCTTTTTTGAAACTCCAGCTCGTCCACGGTCCAAACGGCTCCCTTCACATTTTCAACTCGTACAAAACACTTGTGAAGACTGAGGTTGTGGCGAACTGCATTCTGAGATTGCAGAATAAATGAACAAACTGATCCAGGCTACAGGAAATCAATCAAGACTTTGTCTTTTCAGTTACCTTCCATGTTGCTGCATTGCGTCTGAAATACGCAAATGTTCGAGTGAACCAGTTGTAGATTTCATTTAGTGTTAGCTGCTTTTCTGGAGACTCCAAAATGGCCTATAAATTAAAAAAGGGAACAATTTGTCTCTTACAGAGCAGCTGATAAAAGTAAAGCTTTAACTAAATTTGTCGAGACAGCCTGGTTGATGGCCGTCTCATCAGAAATGATGGTGCAGTGGTGAGGTAACAAGAGCTGGATGATGGTTTCTTACCTGCCTGATCAAAGCTGCATATGTAAATGGAGGCCTGACCTCAGCACTCAGGTAGAACTCCTTATTCTGCACAATGTCTATGAGACACAGGAGAGAGGTGCTGCTACATCAGATACACTTCTTTATATAAGCAATTTTGTCTTTTTTTTGAACGATTTTCAAAATTATATCTTTATCATTATTAGGGCTGCCCCCTAATAGTCGACGAGAAAAGGCTTAGTCGACCAAAACTTTACTAGTCGCAGAAAAAAAAAAAATAAAAATCCACAGTAAGTGGCGAAGTCATGCAGCCTGTGACGGACAGTAAATCGAGCAGGACATCATAACGCTCTATCATTCATCGACCTCAAATATGGCTTATCATCTGAAACATGTAAGTAGTAGCAAATTTACATGGCCGCTCACTTTAACGTTAATCTAGAAAAATGTGGGTGTGTGTTTGTGTGGAGTGTGAAAGCTGAATAGTAGCACGCTTACTGCATGACAGCTAACATGGAGGTGCCGGTGCGATCACTTGCACTTAAAATACTCCGTCATTTTTGATCATACAGATAAGAGTAATACATCTTTTGAATCTGTGAAGAGTCTAGTTGTATTTGTGTGCTCTCACAATAACAACAAAGCGTTGTGCTCTTGTAAAATAATGAAAGCAAATGGTGCGATTTCTGAAATCTCTCTCTGTGAACTTGAGCGCGCCAAAAAAAAAGAACCGAAACTCCATGTAAACTTGCCTCAGAGACATGAAAAATGTATCTATAGAAAGCGAAATGTCTACTTTTAAATGAACCATTTGAAATGGAAAACAAATATTCTCAGGTTATGTAATCCACATGAAACATAGGCATGTCCATTACCGCGGAGATGACGAGTGAGCATCGTCAACTTCATAACTGTTGCCGAAAATACGGAAAAGACCAGTATCAATTAATTCTTAATGTTAAAGCAATCTCCTTGCTGTTTTTCCCCGATGCATTCATAATCATTACTTCTGCCAGTGTGCTGTGACAAGCTTTATGCGTGCGCTTAAGCGATGATTAGGCTATGTAGGCATTAAAGGCTCTTTATTATGATTTATATGGTTTATTAATAAACATGCGATTAATCAACTAATTGCTTAAAATGAACAACTATTAGTCGACCAGAAAAATCTTAAGTCGAGGGTAGCCCTTATCGTTATAGTTAACGTCCTTGGTGTAAACAGACTTTTCACTGGTTTCAGACCATCCTTGTTGTAGAGCCCCGAGTGTAATACTGGCTCTAACATTGACAGTGGGCAAGAGGTCACCGATCTCACCTTGGTCCATGGCCATGTTGTATTTGTCAGAGTAGCGTTTGCGGATGGGACCCATGCTGTGCAGGCTGGTGGGTATGATGACGGAGGGCATCTGGGGGAGTGACGTGAGGGGTGTAGACGGGGCTGTGGCACTCTGGGACAGGCTCATGGAGGGAGTGGTCTTGGGAACGGTTGCCTTGGAAAGAGTGAGGTTGGACACCAGATTCACCTAACAAAAATATGAAAATGTATTATTTCACCAGCAATCTTAAGTGTATCTTCAGAACTACAGAAATGTGTTTATAATCAAACACAGTAAATGGTAAACGCAGTGACATACTGGCTGAGGGGCTGGTTTAGGCTCAGTAGACTTGACATGGAGGTGGGCCATCATGGCCTGAAGGCGTTCTTTGTCTTTAGCGAGCTGTTTGACAAACACAAACACAGCAGAGATGTATCATTGATAAACTTGAAGCTTACTGTTGTCTAACGTTCACATGGTGGATTATTTCTTTATGTGTACATACAGAGCAGGAAAAAGATTAGAGCTCAGATTAGAGCAGGATGTTCAACTGCATGCAAAGCAGAAAACAAACATTTCTTTAGTCTAATCAGAATAAAATGTCAGCATATCAAGAAGCGGTTCCTTCCGGAGAAAAGTCAACTGTGCTGAATGTTTTACCTGCAGCTCAAGCTGCTGAACCACCTGCATCTGAACTCTGCACTGCGCTGTGCTCTTGTCATCCAGAGCATGTTCACTGTTCAAATGCCTGAAAAACACAACAGACATATGCAGGGGGTCAGTAGTATACATAAAGACAGGGCCAGTCATTAAAACACATCTGTTAACCTGATGTGTTAACATCTGTTATTTTCTTTTACTTTGTGATTTTAAAATTGAGTTTCGTTTTTTTTATTTTTTTCTCTTGCACTTTGAATTACCACTGTGTATGAAACATTCTATATAAATAAACTTGCCCTGCCTTGCCTAAAGTTGTCTTTGAAAATAAATCTAGTTTCATTTGCAAACACAATCAGCCGAATAATACAACATTACCATGGGTGGTTTCATTCATTTTAGCGAATCAATCATGTACACAAGTGTTTGGGGTTGGAAACATATTTCATGTTTTTGAAGTCTCTTCTGCTCACCAAGGATGCATTTATTTGGAAAAAAATAATAATAATAAAAAAAATAATAATAATAATATAATTCAGTTAAAACAGAAATACAATTTAAAAATAAAAAGAAATACAATTTAAAATGTATATTATTTTAATATATTTTAAAATGTAATTTATTCATATTCATAAATCAAATCACCTGCCAATCAAATCACCTGTTTTTACTTCCAAAGGCACTATGAATGAGTTTGAATAACTAATTAAAACAATCAATTTAGAAGAGTGATTTGTTTGTATATCATATATCACTAATCAACATGATTGTTCAGGACGCAATACTATTATTGAGAAGTAGAGGGTGCTGTATTCAAAGAAAATCTGTGCAAGGCAACTGTGCAACTACTTCCTTAAAGAGCAACTCTTCTATATAACATAAAAATATTGACAATTAAATCAATTGCATATCATGTAATTTACACATATCCATGAAATATTCTTCTTCATAATGTATATTACCAAAAACTACAGTAATGCATTTACTATTGAACAAAGAGAGAGGGAGGTATTTGTACATGGTGAAAATACAAAAGATATGCAATTTTCATGATTGCAGCATTATAATATTTGTGACTGCAGAAAGCATATTTATGAAGGTTGAAAAACAAGATCTAAACACCTTATTCTTGGATACGGCACATGAATCTCAGTGTGAGATAGTTAGAAACGTGTTTTTATATAGTGGAACTGTGACCGAGCTGAGGAACAAAGGCAGTGTTGTGGCAATAGACAGGGCGGGGCTTCGGACTGGGAGCAGGGGTCAGGGTCAGTGGAAGGGGCACAGATAAACATCCTCCTGTTGTTTGTTTTGGGAGGGATGGCCAGGATCACCATGGGTACTCTGTTTATCAGTGCACTGAGCTCAACCCTGAGGGGCTCCACAACCGCACCGCCACAGGGGAGAGAGAGAGAGAGAGAGAAAGAGAAAGAGAGAAGGAAACGGAAAGAAAATAAAGAGACATGGGTGGTAAATGTATGTATACAAGCAAACGGAGGTGGAAGGGGGGAAAAAGAGGACAAAAAACATGAAACAAGTAAACCTAAAACAGTAAAAGGGATAGAAACGCATAAAAAGAGCAGCGAGCACAATCAGAATTGATAATTCGATTACAGCCGCATACGGCTCCTCCTAACAGATCTGCAAACAGGACAAACAGCATAATAAAACGTGGAGGATGAGAGCTGTTGACTCACTTGAGGAATGACTGGAAGTCTCCGAACACTGCATCGCAGCCTGGCCACTTGCACACGCCGTGGCTATATAGAGGATGTGCGCTCTGAGAATGACTCTCCTGAGAACTGAAGGAAAAACAGACAATAAATACAGAATCTAAAGCTTGCTTGAGTTCTGGGTACCTGTTGGGTACGTTACAGGTTAATAATACAGGTTTGCACTGGATAATGTCACTGCCGTGCAGTATGTTGTGACGCTGTGTGACTCTGTGACCCATGGGGCTCTGCTTCATCCATTACAACCCAAATCACACTGTTGTACTTTCATTTGTCCTCGATCTCCAATATTTCAGACATCTGTGATGTCAAAAAGTTGTGAATCTCACAAAGCCTGTCTAGAACATCCACAGGCCATTTTTCACACAATTATTTTTATTTTTCATCAGTCCTTAGGCATTTGCATTCATTTATATTTCCTACAGTTTTTGCAAAGGTTTCATTTTTTGCAACACTAAACTCAGAAACTGGAGTTTCTCAATGCGAGAGACGCTTCTAGGAGATGTGTTACGGAAAACAAAGCTGAAGCAAACTGCTAGAGAGATTGAAACTGATACTGCAGATTCATGCTCTCCGGCGAGTATCTTTCTCACACGACAGGCTTGGTTTCAGTCTCAGTCCAAATATGATATTATGAAGCATTTCGTTATGATGATGTTTGTATCGCAATGTATCATGAGGTATTTGGTGAGGCTCAACCCTAATTAAGATAATCTGGAATATGATTTCAAATATTATTTTCCCCCCAGAATTTGCCCACTCCCAAACTACTATTATTATTATTATTATTATTATTATTATTATTATTATGCAGCAGCAGCATTACTGTGATGTGATAAAAATTATATTAAAAATACAGTAAAAACACTGATATTGGAAAATCTTAAAATATAAAATAGCAGTTTTCTATTTTAATATATTTTAAAAAGTAATTTATTCCTGTGATGTCAAAGCTGAATTTTGAGCATCATTACTCCAGTCTTTTACCTCCAAATGTCAAATTTTGTGCATAATCTTTTATTCTTGATAACCTCCAATAAATGCTGCCTGTAAGTGCTTAGAAGCTTCTGTCACCTCTCTACTGCAATCTTGGCCCATTCCTCGCTTGAAAACTCTTCCAGATCACTGATAGTCTTTGGTTTCCATGTTACCACTGCTTTCTACAAATTCCACCAAATATTTTCAATGAGATTTAAATCTGAAGACTGTACAGGCCACTCAAGAACATTCTACGACTGACCCCTGAACCAAGCTTTAGTAGATTTGGATGTATACTTTAAGACAGCTGTTCTGCAGGAAAGTCCATTGATCATCAAGCTTCAGTCTCTGCATCACCATCTTTGCCAAAATGGCTTGATACTTCAAAGAATTCATGATGTCCTTTACTGCATACTGTTCTTAAATGCAATAATTACATTGAATAAAATTTTTTTTCTGAACTACTTTGTTTTTGAGAGAAAGAATTGAGGGAGAAAAATGAGTGGGAGGGGAGAGGACACAGAAGTATAGAGAGAAAATTAACAGGGATCCACACAGGAGGGAAAAGATCCTAGAGAACGACGCAAAGTAAAAAAAAAAATATATATATATATATATCGAAATTATGCCTTAAAAAAGCAGCCATATACTTTAAAAAAATTGATTTTTAAAAATATGGTTGATGTAACAAAATTAAATGTTATTTCTTCTTAAACAAATAAATTACATTAAAAAAAAAAAAATTATATTTATTTTGTTGATTTTTAAAAACAAAAACATGTTGAAATTTGTTGTCTCAAAATTAAATTTTCTTTCTTCTTTGACACATTTAAGGTTAAATAAAAAAATACTTGAACGTAATACCCCTCACTCTCTTTATTGCAATAAATACTATTTTTGTCCTTTAGTGTGACAATGTCCTATGGTGTGATACACATAAAAGAACCGCAGAAAATATATTAAAAAGACATTTGTTTTTATCTCAAAAATATCTTAGAACAGTTGAGTATTACAGTAGTGGAGGTATAATCATCACTCATCTTAAAATTGTATAATTTTCAGCAGTTTTGAAAGTATGACAGCAAAGTTTGTCTCGTATTGATTGAAAACGTCCAACTTGTCGTGGGGAAAAAACGTTTTTCATAATTTCATATTAAATAAATAGCGCTATATGAAAATAAGTGTCTAACAATGAGGATAAATCTCTCTCATGCAATTTGTATATTATTAAGATTTTTTTTTTTTCTTATTTTTTGCTATGTCACACCATAGGACACATTTATGGTACAGTTCAGTAAAAATGGGGAAAAAAAAAAAAAAAAAAAAGTGAAAAAATTGATAAAAGTAGTGACCCCTCATATTTTCTTAAATATCAGACCTCACACTACATAAATATATGTATTTACATAATATATTTTTTTTACTGCCTATTTGTCAACTACTCATATGTTTATATATATATATATATATATATATATATATATATATGTGTGTGTGTGTGTGTGTGTTTTAAATATATACACATGCATGTGTGTCTATTTATATTTACATAAATATACACAGTACACACACATATTATGTAAACAAACTTTTATTTTGGATGCGATTAATCGTGATTAATTGTTTGACAGCACTACAGTTATCAACGTTAAAGACATTTTAGCTGCTTACTATTTTTGTTAAAACCTTACTGACTTCAAATTTTTGGACAATATTGTAGCACTGTAAAAATACTGTTTTAAAAGCAATGAAAATAATCAATGAGAAAAAGCAGTATTTAAGAAAATGGGCAGAAAATGTGCTTAATTTCTAATGAAAATATTTTATAAAATGGCTCTATAAATATGCTGTATTTTCTATATGCAAAACGTTTATCCAAAAATCGTATTTTGAGTCGAAATGTAACAGACAAGATTGTGACAGATAAAGCTCTATTCTTCAACTCAGCTCCAGCTGAGAAAGTAGCAGGACATGTTTAGGACTTTGTATCTAACAGTGGACTGTTTGAGAAAGCCATTTATTTTTGAACTTTGAAAAATTCCAAGAATGTTTTATTTGTTTGGAATCAAGAGAGGTTGTGTCCTTTGACCATGACCCTCTCCTTTTCTCGCCTAAGAGAGCCCTGTGTGTCTCTGCCAACGGATTCCTTCCCTAACACCAAAAAAAGAGAGAAAGCGTCTAAGGGAGTCATCTTTTCTCGTTCAGTGCTTGAACACAACCCCAACAAGGCAGATGACTCACACTTGACAAATTAAAACAGACTTTGTTATTTCCGTGCTTATAACACACTGAACAATCAAATAAGTCAGCAAGCAGACACAATAAAACAAACGCGTGCAATGAACTGTTTGTTCTTGCAAATGGGGCTCTGAAGATCCCAGCCCAATGTCAAACACTCGCCTCACAGGAATAAGCACTCGGGAGGGAACGATACAGTAGTATACGGATCAAGATGGAGTGGGACAGATTTTAAAGGATTGATTACATTTGATCCCTCACTCCATCAGCATGAGAGTGTTTGCATGTCACTCAGTAAGCCAGAAGGAGAGATGGATAGACAATGCCCGCATGTTGCGGTCTTCTGGAAGGGGTGAAGGGTTTGTTCTCTGGTGCCAGTGGCTGCACTTAAGGTTTTAGTTGCAGGCGTCTCTCTGGCGGGCAGGAGTTTACATGACACATGAAACTGACCACACAGTCCTTGAGATCTCACCCTCCACCAATATCATGCAAACAATCACAGGCGGGCCATAAGAGGGCTCTGCTGACAGTACAGACCACATCAATGCAACACTAAGACACAATGGCACCTACTGTAATCTGAGTGTGTATTGTTAACAGGGTAGCGTGGTGTAGCGGTTAAGACTCAGGGTTGGGGAACCAGAAGGTTGCTGGTTCTTGACCCCAACTGCTTGGGTAATGGGTTCTCGCAGATGCAGAAACAAGTTCAAACCAGTCAACAAACAGCAATACATTATATTGGCAATGTTCACACAGTCACAGTTTTTGGATTGACAACAGTCAAATGCTTTCGACAAACAAGCACCTGGAATATATAGACGAACAGGTTTAGACCTCGGCAAACATAGATATGGAGGTGTTTTCATGACTGTATATAAAGAAAGGCCTGCAGGGCACGTTGACGTAGAATGACACCTTTCACACAGCCACGAAGACAAATGCTTCTTAAAACACCTGACAACAGTTTTCAACAGTTTTCATCTAATACAACATATTAGGCAACCTCCCAACTCAACTGGTTTGACTGGTCATCAAACACTAATGTTAAATTTAAGACAAATACATACTGTTAGGGCTGTCACTATAATTAATATTGTTGGATGAAATATTGTCCCAAAAATAATTGCGATAAATGATATTACTGTCATTTAAAGATTTTTTTGTGTCACTAATATAAAATAACTAGAGTCTGTGATGGACAGATCGTTAACAGATGGTCTATGTGGTAATTACAGTACATCGGGCAGGACATCCAAACGCTCGCCTATCATTCATCAACCTCAAATATGGCTTATCTGAAACATGTTAGTAGTAGCAACTTTACATGGCCACTCGCTTTAACGTTGACCTAGAAAAATGTGGGATATTCAAGTGTTTGTGTAGAGTGTAAAAGCTAAATAGTAGCGCACTTACTGCATGGCAGCTAACATGGAGGCACCGGTACAATCACTTGCACTTAACATACTCCATTTTTAGTCATACAGATAAGAGTAATACATCTTTTTGAATCTGTAAAGAGTCTACTTCACAGATTCGATTTAACGTGTTAATTAGATGAATTAATTATGGTAAAAAAATAACGTGTTAAAATTATTAACACATTTAATGAATCGGGTGAACCAATGATTCAATGGACCATTCATAAAGAGAAAAAAGAATCAGCCATTTGAATGAATTGAATGAATGAATGAATGACTCAATGACTTAATCATTAAGACAGTTATCGCCACCTACTGGCAGTTTTAGTTTCTTATTTAGAGTATAATGTCATAAAAAAAAAAAAAAAAAAAAAAAAAAAATTACAAGGCATAGTGAAAAAAATGAAGTCATCATTTACTCAACCTCATGGTCTAAAAGTCTATGTGTATTAAATTTTATGTTGAATCAAATAAAATATGTCTTCCTAAAGTTACATTTTGATGCTTTACACAATAATGATTTCAAATGATCTTTTAGGGGTAATTTCTCAGCCAAATTTGATGTGTTTCTGATTATGCCAGCATTTTGGCTTTACCTTGAGGTAATTATAACGAGAAAACTATTGAAACAGAATGCCGTAAACTGGAATAGCGCATCAACAACTGAAGCTACACATTCTGACTAGAACGGCCAACTTGTGCATTTGTGTCCTTTTGTGCAGATGCAAATTGTAATATTATGTTTATGTTGTGTCCATATCTGATTAATCTCAAACAGGATGTGCTTGGTGAGTTAATTAACCTGCGGTGCTACCACAGTGCTTCAGTTTACCGTTGTTCATTTACTCTTCTGAGCTCAGAAATTGGAGAGAGAGAGCGAAAGCGTCAAAGTTTAAATATTAACACAGTATTCTTAAGCACAACACACATGAGATCTCTGGCAAAATCTAAATAAATGGCACAGGCTTGTATGCAATAAAATAAGGCCTCAGGAATTAAAAAGTACCTGTCTCTCCGGCTGGGTCGGTGCACATTGTGTCCGTTGGTGCTGGAGTGGTGGTTGAGAGTTTTGGGAGGAGAGGGGGATTTGTCTTCTCTACTCTTCTCCTCCTGCCGTGCATCTGCCGTCTCTTTCCAAAGCTGCTGAAGCTCAGCAGGAATCAGGCCTGTGAGTGAGACACTGTCTTTATTAGATCACTAGACAACGTCTTTATTAGATCACTAGACAACTAACAAGACCTCTATATCTACGATTCTGTCTATTCCTATCCATCCAATCACCCATGATTAGCATTAGCCTCTGAAAGCCACATGATTACTGGATTGCAAATAATCTCAGTTTGAACCATCAAACAACTTTTTTTTTAAATATTGTTTAATTATACACATGCCATTTAACACACACACACACACACACACACACACACACACGTTAATTTGCTGCCTATCTTGGCCATGATTAAAAAGAAAAAAAAAAAAAAAAGATTAATTTCAGGTTTCTCTCCTCGTTGAATAAAGGTTCAATAAAATAAAACAAAATTAAACAAATATGTCATGTACACTCAAAAAGAAAAAGAAAAAAGAACAGAAAAAGATTTTACAATCATGTTCAGTTTATTTAAAAAAAAAATCTTTTTTGCTTAACACCACTGTATTAGGTTTCTCATTTAAACAATTGCATTGTGTTAAACTAACTTAAAACAGATGCGTTTTGGCTCAACTCAATATTTTCATTTTGAAAGAACGTTTTAATTAAGTACGCAAAAAATAACATTTGATGCTTGTTCAATTTACTTAAGTAAATGAAGTTAATCCAACACAATTCTTTTCAACCTCTTTACTTAATTTGAGTTGAGACTACATAAATACTAAAACTAGGAACAGAATTTCCCCTTTCCATCATGCTTTGCACAGGGCTGGATAGGAAGAGTAAATGTTGAAATGTTATTTTATGTTTTTTTTTTTAATATCAAGATGATATCAAGATGAAATTGGGAGACTTGTTAATGCTTAATGTTCTTTTATGTTTATATTTAAAAGAGTTTCTGGTATGTTAGTGTTTTTGGGTGTTACCATTGTGGTGAAGTGTAGAGCATGTGCTTGGGTTGAGGACCTGCTAGCAACAATTAAAGTTGTTTTAATAATAAAAAAACAACTATTTTGGGCATGCCATGGATGTAACAAAACCATCTTCTAGCTAACACCTAACAATTTACAGAGTAAAGATTTTGTAAAAGTTATTCTTGTTAGATTACATTTGTAGAAGTTGTGAAAATTGTTCTCGCATTCAACTAAATAAACTAATCAATTAAACTATATTACTTGTTTCAATTTTTGTTTGATATTAATTAAAAGTCTGGGGTCGATAAGATTTTTTTTTTTAAATATTTTGAAATGTCTCTTATGCTCACCAAGGCATGAACGCACGAAATTCATCTCCAGAGCCGCTCTGAGAAGTCACTTCATCAGCATTTTACGGCTTCGTTTGAGAAAAACTATCGTCATATTATAAACGCACAGAAACGCAAAGCTCTCGGCAACCCGTCAAAATAAAAGTTCGACTGAACTTGACAGAAACATATTACTGTTGTACAGCAGAATTTAGATATGTTTCAATGTAATAATAATACTAACACTAATAGACTTAATAATAATAAATTATTAAATCTATATTTTAAGGAATAATCTCAGTTTTTCTTCCATGTTTTAATTTTAACAGTAAAGCTCTGTTGTGCAGCACCTTGTTTGACAAAAAGTTTAATTTCATGTTTAAAAGATAAATTAAATTGTTGTGTTCATTTAATTGCCAGAAAAATTTAAATGGACAACATTTTCTGTTCTGAAAAAATGCCCCAAAACATTTCATAAAAATTCATTTTTTAATTAATAAATGTTGTTGTTTTTAAAGAATGCAATTAATTAATTAGAGATGCTTTTTGATTACTAAAATGTAATTAAACCATTAAAATGGAATCCAGAAAACTTAAAACAGTAAACTGAATTTAGTAAAAATAAAACAAAATGTGAGGGGAAAAAATAAAACGTATATCATAGGGCCCTAAAAAATTTTTTTAATTTTTTGTTAAACTTTTAATAAATTGTTGGTAAATTGGATAAGTTTCATTATTTCAATTAATTAGACATGCTTTCTGATTACTAAAATTTAATTTAACCATTAAAATGGGAGTCCAAAAAATAAATAAATAGGGAAAAAAACAGAATCCAGAAAAAAAAAAAAAAAAAAAACAGAATTTGGGGAAAAATAAAACTGAATTTGGGAAAAAATAAAATGGATTTCATAGGGCCCGAAAGGCTGCATTTATTTGATCAAAAATACAGTAAAAACAGGAATATTGTAAAATATTACAATTACTACTTATTTTATTACAATAATGTATACTATTAATATTATTGATATTATAATATTTAATGTATTATTAAATATTATTATATTTTTATATACTTTAAAATGTAATTTATTCCTGTGATGGCATTTTCAATATTTTTGTGGAAACGTCATACACTCTTTTCAGGATTCTTTTATGAATAGAATGATTTTTGACAAGACATGACTGACAAAGACCCTTGGCGATGCAACAAAGTTGAGTGGAATGATCTGAACAGGAATGCCTACTAACAACAACAGTACAGTGACTTGGTGACTTCCTGAACATTTAGAATGCATGGTAAACTTTCTGATAACACAGTTTCATGTCATGTGGCAGTGAGGTGTTGTTACCCTGAGGCAGTGCACTGGTAAGAGCCGACGGGACAGACAACAGGCCTTGTCTCTGCAGGTTGAGCAGGTGCTGCTGTTGAACGGAGAGTAACTGTTGCTGTATAGCCATCTGCTGGGCCATCATCTGCTGTTAGGGATACAGAGACAGACACTTGACACCCACAGTACAGTCACTGCCGGTGTCTTCATTCACTCATAGTATCGCCGCACAGCCGGCACTTTCACTCAAGTGAGCAAAGCCACCGACACCACAGCCGGTGTCTTCACTCCCTTACAGTACAGTCGCATAAAGCCGCCAAAAGACAGAAATGTGGCTAGTGAAAAGAAGGCTGTGTGAGAGTAATCTGGCAGAGATTGCTGAGGACAAGAGCAGTAAATGGCTCTGATGGTCCTCAGTCTTGTTTTGTGGTGCTTTTACCTCTTTACTGGGTTTCCCAACATGCTGTTGCTGCAGGAGCTGCAGGTGGAGTTCCTCTTGCTGTTTCTTATAGAACTCCTGAAGCTGTTGCTGAGACACAGAGGGAGTACACAAAACAAGCCACACATCAATCCAAGGTAATTTACTCACTAGTGAAAGAGTGAGTATTGACCATGTCAAGTAATAATCTACAGTTTGGATATTTTGAGATGACCACATTGGCTCATGAGTCTGCTTGACTGATGAACAGAAGCGGTAGTCAATTTAACTTAGCTTTGCTTTGTCAGTGTTGCTTTGTTAGCATTAGCTTTGTCAATGGATAATGTACATGTCCTGTTTTTAAATAGTACGTAAGCAAATTGAGTAAATGTTTAGTAATAGAAGTGTTTAATAACATCCACAATTTTGTGTACGTCACTGGCAGTAGCGATGCACAGATACGTTTTTTTGGGGCCGATACCGATTTTAACAAACAATTATTGGCAGATTCCGATACCGATATTTGTCACTTGCTCTATTTGAAATTTTGTCATTAAAATGGATGGTGTTTTGATCATGTTTTAAATCAGCAAAGTTCAAAAACACATATATTAATATATACTAGCTAGTTTATTGCTGAAGTAAACAAATGTAAAATAACACTGCATATTCTTCAGTTTATTAGGCACCCCCCAAAAAGGCATAAGGTTTGTATATTTGTTTCGCTGTATGTTGATGATAACGCAATGGAGAGAGAGAGTTTAATGTGCATTACTTGTGCTGTGTTTTGTTTAGCTCTTATGGTGATTTCTTAAGAGTGAAAACCGACGCAATAATCTAAACATCAGTAAAGTTTTGGTCATCATTCGGATGGGGTCCGCTATACTTATGAAAGTTACACAAGTTATTTAGTCAAGAATAATGTGCGATTTTCTTGTCTTTTGTTATTTGATTAACATTAAAGCGCAGGCAGCAGAGCTAGGATTATGCAACCGACATTACACAGCTCAGTGCCTTCACACAGTTAATTAATAAACCATTGGTTTGTTATATCTGCCTTTTTCCTGCTATAGCTGACATGGCAGTGGTTGTAAATTGAGCAAAAAACTGTTGATAAATATCGGTGGCCGATACATTGGTACATCTCTAATTGGGAGTGTATTGGCCACCCTGTTCTTTATGCATCAGTATGTGGCACAGCAAAACTCATATTGTTCGACCACTATTTCACAAAAACTTTAGTGTGAAAACACAATAACCCAGTGGTTATTTTTTAAAAAAAATAAAATAAAATAATAAATTGAAATCATATGGCCTTTCCCCCCCTCAATAAATAGTTTATATTGAAAAACATAAGATTCTTAAAACTTCTGGAATCCCAAAGTAAATCATGGTTAATTTAATGTATCAAAACTCACAGTTTCTGTAAAAAATAATATTAAAAAAAATTCTTCTGTTATATGGGGGAGGGGGGCATTTAAGATGTTCTTGAGTGGCCTGTACAGTCTTCAGATTTAAATCTCATTGAAAATATTTGGTGAAATTTATAGAAAGCAGTGGTAACATGGAAACCAAAGACTATCAGTGATCTGGAAGAGTTTTCAAGCGAGGAATGGGCCAGGATTGCAGTAAAGAGGTGACAGAAGCTTCTAAACACTTACAGGCAGCATTTATTGGAGGTTAAAAAGATTCTGTACAAAATTTGACTTTTGGGGGTTGAATAATTTTGTACATGTATGTTTAGAGCCAGTTTGATTTTTTTTTTTTTTTCATCAACTTTACATTCTCGGAATCACTCAAATGTGTATTATTAAAATTTGTATAATAGTTTACTGATGCCTTTGATGAATTGTTTTCATAAAATTTTGTTCTCAGCAGCAAAATGTCTTGCAGGTTAAGGGGATTGAATCATTATGTCTGCAACTATGTTGTGGAGACAGCTTATAAATCAAATAAATTGTTGCTGTTGTTGTTTTTGAAATGTAAAATTGCAGAATGTTTTCTGTAATGGTTAGGTTTAGGAGATTAAATGTAAAGCTTATAAAAATCATTGTGTCTATGGAGTGTCTTCATAAAACATAAAAACTCTGTATGTATGTGTGTACCTGCTGTAACATGAGGGCCTGTTGTTGCTGCAGTAACAGCTGGAGCTGCTGGGGGCTCAGGACCTGCTGCTGAAGGATCTGCTGCATCTGCTGAGGGGTGATGGCCTGAGGAGTGATCATCCCCACTGATACAGACACCTACAGACAAACACACACCACAGTTTAATCATTTATCATACAGCAGCTGTGTATTAGGCTTATCACAATACCAAAAATGTAGTAGTCAATAGCAATACCAGTGAAATTTCATGATTCTCACAATACCATAACAAAAATTAATATGCTACTTTATTGCATTTTAATGCAATTTATAACATCAAAAAAAAAAAAAAAAAAAAAAAAAAAAAAACACATTGCTTTAAACTTTTTCCAATTAAACAGTCAATAATAAAAAAAGATCAAAGAAACAAATTGCAAAGATATAAAGTAAATAGTGCCTGCAGGTCTAACAGTATCAAATATTCAAATAAACAAATTAAAAACAAAATCAAAAGGTAATCAAATGTGAAAGAAAAAAAAGAAAGAACAACTTAAATTATTGCCGCCATAGTCTTGATTATTAGTTATACATTATTACTAATTCAGTGCTGTAAGAATTTGACTGAGAAGCAGGTCTATGATTAAAATGAGATGTGCATTTTCTTCCCATTAGGATTAATGTTGTGTTGATACTTGTTTTTAAAATTTATCCAGCCAAGAGCAACAGTTGCCTATTTTTCTTCAGTACTTCCAGTAATTAATATTAACAACATAATAGACTGTAGCAGGTCTATTGGGGTGCATTTAAGCTATAAAACACAGATCCAATATTTATTTTGACAAACACCCAATGTTTTGTAACACTCATTTATATTCTCTTAAAACATAAATGACTGGGTTTGACTAATACCAAGGCATTTTAACATTCATGCACATAGCCAGATCATCACAAGGCATGAGTGCACATCCGGAAATAATCAGATAGCTTCTGGGTATTGAATTTGGATTCTGTAGAAAGACCATTTAGGTATCTTTACATCTTTTTATTTAAAGTTTTGACTTGGTACAAAAGTCACTGCAATTTTGGAATTTAATATATTCATTCAACTGACGCAATATGCTTCTAGCTAGAGACATATACTCCCACGGTACCCGGGTGGGACAAGATTTGATAGACAAGTGTGGGTGGTAAGACACTGATGTGTGTGTGTGTGTGTGTGGGTTGCAGGAGAATAAAATGATTCCGCAAAGTAGAAATATCTAAAATAAAATATCTGAAAACAAATGAATTAGTATTCATCTACTGCATAAAAGCAACAAGAACAAATAAAATAAAAACGATTTACAGGTGCAAGCAGAGGCACTCTGGAGTGTTGAGCAATGCAGCCAATCCCAGACATATCTGTTAATTTCTTGAACGCAATGGCCAATCAGATGTCTTTATGTTAGAATCCACTCACTGGTCAAAATGCCTGAGTTTTTGTTCAGAGCCGAGCTCTGCACACTTGCGAATCCTCTCATTATAACAAATGAAGTAGACACAATGTAAATAAATGATTCCTTGTGCAGTGTAGACAGCTTCATTGATTATAACGGAACTTTGTGAGATCACGATTAACTAAAATGAGTGGCAACTTTGTGATTATGAAGGGCGCTTTCTGCCATGCCAAATCACGCATGCAGTAGCTTATGCTTGCTTTTAGGTTGTGGCTAGGTGACACGTAACTTGAAACTATTTCATAAATTTACTGAAAAAAAAAACAAAAAACAAAATCAATACTTTTACCTGGGGGCTTTTGCGGGCGGGAGCGTGACAAAACATGAATGTTGTGGGTGGGAGCTGGAGAAGGTAACATTTTTGCGAGAGCGCAAGTCTCTACTTCTAGCAACAGACTGATTTGTTTGACGGACAGTATGATGAGCTTTAGGATGGCAAGAAGACATTTATTAGCCTGGTTGAAACTGATTTTATCACATTAAACAAAACATCTGCAAATCACGCAACTCCAAGAACAAAGGACTTTCCACAAACCCAATTTCAATTCTCTTCCCCAAGGAGAGTAAACACTTTGAAAACAACTGAACAGCTAAAAAGAGATACCAGAGTAAGACTATGCCAGACCTCTCTGTATGTTTTATTGTTTAGACATTCAGGGAATAGTTTCCAAGTCCTCTGGGCCTCAATGGTCAACATCAACAAGACCGCGTAAACAAATACACAAACAATTTTGAAAATAACAAAGCTTACAGTCCTCAATAAAATGCAAGGACAAACCCCTGTGCCTACAATTGGAAAAACATCTCTTAACAAGCATTCATTTCAGTTATCTCAGTTTAATTTGCCCATAAACTGAGGCAAACAACCAGTCAAGATTAAAAAGACAAATACATTATTCATTTGTTGACAGCAGCTCAAACACTGACATTAAAAATGCTACCAACGAAAACAGAAAAACAAAAATACCCACAACAGAGGCGAGTGTTTTCAATGTAAATGCACTGGATTCACAATGAGTTAGTCCATGCATCACTTGGCCTCTAGCAATTACCACATCTCAAGCCAAGCACACACACACACACACACACACTCACACTCTTGCTGCTTTTAAGATGTTTACAATAAACATAAACAGAATAATTAAAGTCACATTTACGGATTCGTATAAATAATACATACTGGGGTACACAGCAACTGTAAAAACAAAACTCGAGATTGCATTTTAATTAAGTCTGTGAAACACAAACAAACACAAATTTCCAGTAAAGAAGTCTGTGTTCAGTCTCATATAAACATACCGCTGGACTGAGATACTGCAACTATGGGAGAACAATAACAGCTGACTGTTATACTCACAAGTCTTTCCCATACTGTGTCTGTGTGTGTGTGTCTGTGTCTGTGTCTGTGTGTGTGTGTGTGTGTGTGTGTGTGTGTGTGTGTGTGCGCGCGTGCATGTAGAGGGGCTGATCATGGCCCAAAATCCTGAAAATTGAAGAAATAGTTTCTCCAAAAATGTAACATTTAGACACTATACTTGCATGACTTTCTCTTCGATGGAACACAAAACGAGATATTTAGCAGAATGTTCATGCTGCTCTTTTCCAACTTCTTGTTTCACGTCTGATCACAAGACCTTTTGTCTTATTATAATATATTACATTGACGTCAAACCTGTCTCAATACATCTTCACACACCACAGTGGATGACTGCATTAATAATTAGGGCTGGGTTAAAACGTTCGATTTCTCATTTTTAATTGATTCTCATTTTGAAGAACCAATATCAATTTTTAAATCCCAAGAATCAATCTTTTAGTCTATGCTGTTTTCAGGTGATGAATGAACAGAACTTAAACTGTAGCATGTCTCCAGTCCAGTTTTTTTTTTTTTGCATGTAGCCTAATAATAATAATAATAATAATAATAATAATAATATGCATTTTATTTATTCAAAAACAAAGAGAGTCTTGTATTTGCCGTCTTAGCCAATAGGCCTACAATTATCTTTTATAACAAGATTCTGTCCAAATGTAAACCTATTAAACGAAAGGAAAAACTATCAATGGTTTATAAATTAAAGTAGGAAATATTTTTCAAGACATTTTAAAATGTTTGTTGCATGGTTAAAAACACCGACGCTATTCCTGAGAGGAAAAAAGATAAGTCGCATATGTCGCATTTTATTATTACATTCAGAAATAATGTAAATTGACGATAAAGTAAAATGTTTACAAATAGCCTAGCCTATATAGCTTCGTTTATAATGTTTGTAAACATAAATTGTAAAACAAAACTGCCCTATTTTACTTCCCTGTACTCCACAACAAAACCTCTAAAAAATTAACAGTAGGCCTATTTGGGCTATTTAAACGTCAAGCCAAAACGAATAAAAAAAATATTTTTTTATTTTTTTATTTTTTTTTAAAGCCATTCCAGCTTCTATTGCTATATGCAAGGTGAGAAACAAGTTTTAATATAAATTAAAACTAAGTAAGATTCAAAACGAATTAATTTAAAGTGAATCTGAAGCCTACCTTTCTCATTCGGCACAAATCCAACTGTTTCCATTTTCTCAACGTATGCTAAACTATTATTTATTATACATGTAATGTTTAGCTTTGTAGCCTACTTCACTCGCATTATCGACGTAAAACATCCTTCACATATAACAGCACAGTGAGGCGGTGGTCACGGGTGGTAAATGGCAGATTGTATTACAGACTTGAATTGAGCAGTGTACTGTTTTATATGTTTGGTTGACTGTATTTTATTTTAATATTTAACAGGCTGTGCGCGATAAATAAGCAAAGCTAGAATTTGTGTGTACGTGCGTGAGGCGCCGGCACGATCACTGGAATTTTTTTCCCTTTTAAAAACAGTAAACTGTAATTTATGGTCATACAGGTAAAGCAAGACATCATTCATACAATTACAAAAGACACTCAAATAACAAAAAAAAGCAGAATGTCTCAGTTTCCTTTCCTATATCTTTGGAGTGCGCCACAATGAAGCAAAACTCATGTTTTTTTTTTCATTTGTTAATCTGTAGAATTAATTAAGTGAAATATATTTTGCGTAGCCTATAGGCCTAAACATTACTTTTTATTTTTATATATGTTATGTAGCCTATAGTTTTATTATTTACTCTGTTCACAGAAGCACAGCAGGTGCAAGATGTGGCGTTGTGTGAACTCATGTTTTAATATCTTGCAATTTTCGCTGGTTTCAAAACACACAACAAGCTGCATATTACTTTTTTACTTCAATAGGCAAAATGCTTGACGGTTGGTGACATATCATCGGAAAAACTAAAGCCAAGGCATTGCCATGTAGACTTACCTAACCTATGATGACTTGACGGCTGAGCCTGAGCGTGCCATCCCGGGGCATTTCACTCATGTTGGATGCGTCAGCATCACATTTGCATAGGCTGTACTATTTGAATTCGTGATTGGTTGACTGCCAAATCAAAATATTAAACGGAATGATAAAATAACGTTATTATTATTAACGTTATTAAGGCCAGTTAATGGCCTTTTCAAATTCGCGTTTCTGTTCAGAACGATTAAATTTGATTTAGTTTCCGTTTCTGGTTATGTTCCCGTCAAAATTTCGTTCGTTTCCGGTTTTCGTTTTCGTTCCTTGAACCGGTTCAGAGCCCTGCTCCAGTCCAATAAATCACAATAAGCTTTGTGCTTTGCTACTTCTGATATGAAACACAGTCTCAGCCTTTAAATTCTGTCAATTTTATTATGAAATTCAAACAATAAATTCCGTTTTGAATGTGGCGTGACAGATTGCTTTGTCGCCTCAGTTAGGCAACACAGTACTCATGAACTGATCATCTCTTCCGCTTTACTACAAGATACAGCACAGGATAAATATGAATGAACATCAGAAGGTATGTTGAAAGATACAGTACAGTATAACTTACTGAAATCTATCATGTCTCATGCCCGTTTCAAGAGTGGATACGCCTGTAAACAATGTCACTTAATGTTTCAGCTACCTCAGTAAAGCCATTCAAAATGCAGTCAGCTAGAAAAATTAACTCTAGAGGAGCATTTTGTATTTTTTCATTGTATTTTTACTTAACCTGTTCTTCAACATTAAATGTATTTTTGAATAAATCCATCCATCCTTTCCATTTTAGGACAGTCACCATTTAAATGTTTATATTTAAAAAAAAGTTATTAAACATGTATTATTAAACATTATTATTATAAAAGCTTGCTTATGTGCAATTTGTGTCAATGCCCAGCCCAAATTATTATACAAAATTCAAATAATATAGAATTTATTTCCAAATATTTTCTCCGCAGAAGTACTAGAATATGTAGCAGTCTGTTATCAAATTCTAAGATCATTTCAGATTTCAGAAATAAATTCAATGCAATACTTCTAGGTGTTTACAAATGCAGCACAGGGTGGCATAAAATGTAACAAATATTGATCTAAAAAATATTATATTTATAAAAAATAAATATTTTTTTGTAATATATTTTTAGTATATAATTTTTTTTTTTAGTAAAATGTTTTAGAATGTATCTTTAACAACATGTCTCATGAAAAACACAAAACACAGTAGGCCCCATCAGCTCTTGATTCGGTTAGTGTCGGACATGACTGAAATTAATGATTTGCGGTTCAGTAAGCAAGTCAGATTAATTCCGTAGCTGCTACAACTGATTCATGAATGCTTTTCTAGTTGACTGTTGTTGTTGTATGCAAGTGAAACGTTTATTCTTGTTGTTTATTGTTTTTGTAATATTTCATATTGCAAGCTCACAACTCAGCTGAACCATAGCCGCTTTTCCACCGTCAAGCTAAACCGTTCTCTTTGCTTAACCATTCCATTTCAAGCCGATCCGGCCCAGCCGGTACGGATGTGGTTTCATTTTCCGCTGTGGGGCTGATAACGGCCGCTCTTTGGAATGTAATACAAACGCAACAGTCGTTGCCTTGGTAAGGCAAGAGTTTACCGACGATATGAGATGTAAATAGCGACCGTTATGGAGGATAATCATATCTTTTTTTCTTTTAATTTTATTAATAATTTGAGTTTACGTAATTCAAATAGAGTGCTTAGCCAACTACAGAGAAACTGGTAGCCAGGCAACAGACAAGTGACCAATCCTGAATTGCGACGTCACTACATGCATTTTACCAGGACGGTAAGCCAACCGTAATGAGAATTAGGGGCCGAGAATGGTTTGTAATCGTACCGTGCAGTAAAAGCCTCAAGTGGAAATACAACTGGAACCGTTCCTTACTGTTCTTAAAACCGTTCGGCTCGACGGTGGAAAAGCGACTTATGATTTGTTCTGCCATAGTACTTTGGATTCAAGTCAAAGTATTGTTTTACAGTGTTCCCTCTTCATCAGCAAAAGAATACACATTTAAGAACCACAAATGGAGTCAGTTCTTGATTCCCAATCCTATATGCTGTTGTATACATGGCCACACATTGCAGGGAAAGATTTTCCTTGAAAAATTACTTATTTTGTAAACTATACTGATTCTGTTCCTTCATTAACACAACAACTAAACTTCAGAAGTACTGAACTTAAAAAGAGTAAACAAAAAAAAAAAAAAAAAAAAAAATAGCATAACAAATGAGACATTTGCTTGTGAAAGAGCTCTGAGAAGTCAAATGCCTTCGAGTCTCAACACAGAAATATTTTAAAGCCTGTGAGAAGAATGTAAGCATGCCAGCAAATTAATGTAAATATTCTCTCTCGGGGGCACAGTAAGCACTGATGAGTGTTGTCTCCATGACAACAGACAAGTCCAAACATTGTTTTGTTGTTGTTATTGTTCTTGCCAGTGTGTCAGAGAACCAACTCCCCATGAGTGAGTACATGTCAACAAGCGATCGCTTCTGAAAACACAAGCCATAAATCAACAGGCTTCAGCAGCCCAAAAACAAATAGAGCCCGTTGTTATTCCCCTTCAATACCTTGAACAATTTTGGTGTGGTTCCCCGCCCAAAGTAAAAATAACATTCTTTCCTGCACTGTGCATCTGGGTAAATATAAATTGCAAAGGCAAGAGGAAAAAAAACAAGAGGGGAAAAAGGCACAGTTCTGTGAACATAGCCTTTAAAAGACAAAGAAAAGTAATTCAGGGAATAAAATTACAGCCCAAAGACAGTGAGTCACAGAAATAAGGTCCCAGTGACCATTCAAAGCGTCCAGCCTTATGTCAGATCAGATATTATGGACACTTGTGATCATTTACTTAGTTAATCATTCCCTCTTTAAAACCAAAAAATACAATGTCAGCAATTAAACGATACAAAACCCCTCAATTAAGAATGAATCAAATTAATACAACAAACTACTTTTGAATTCATGATCTGTAAATTAAAATGTGAGCATACAGAAAATTACATAGACAACTGCAGCAATTTAGAGATTTTAAAAGAGAAAATGTGTATTAAAGATACAGACATCAAATACCTGAGCACACTAAAGCAAACATTATATCTCTTTCCCTCTGCGACTAAACTAGCAAAGCTCGTCTCAATACTCACAGACCTTGATAACTCCATTGGCGGCAAGAACAGAAAGCTGCGCAGGATGTTTGAAGACTAGTCAGAGTGCCAGTATCCTCCCTACTGTTCTTTCAACTACCCAGACCAACCCACCTCCCCCTCCAATAACGCTCTCACTAGGATCTCAAATCTAACGTAACCATCCAGTCACGTGCTTCGGGCTAGTAATCCCGCCCCTTACACTTGCCATTGTGGCATGTTGACTTGAACTATTGACTATCTGAACTCTAGTTCCACCTCTTGCATTCACATTCACATGAGACTCGCGTAATAAGCGTTCAGTTCATGATGAATAAATAAAGGCAGCTGTGCACTGGGTGGCATATAGCGTGTTTGTTTGTGGCTAAAGCTCTACAGCTGTCTAATTCTCCTCAGTAGTACACCCTTATCTGTTAACTGACAAGACAGAAAATACTCGTTTTACAATAGGCTACACATGCAATAAAAGACTTGTAATCTTCCATCATAACAATATGTAATAATAAAACAGCCTTCATTGCCCCATCTGTTTATGATCTGTTGAAGGCAGCATAAACAAGTTGGTTTGTGTAATAGTGTAAACAGCAAGGTTCTCTGGAGGTGTGTGTGCTGCGGGTGGAGGAGGGTATGGCTCTACCTGCGCGTCTGCCTCCTTTTCCGTGCTCTTGGGGGACTTCTCACCACTCGTTTGCTGCTGCTGCTGCTGCTGCTGCTGTTGTTGAGCAACTTCTAGTGCCTGAAGATGCCAAAAAAACAATAACAAGTTTCTGATTGGTTTCTGAGCAGCTCTGCTCTCCCAGGATCACTCACATTGTTTTCAAGAAGGCAACATATTTCGTAGTCAAGGTTTGTTAATAATGAAAGTCATTTCTTCTATTTCCTGTCTAACTGTGTTAAAAAGCTTGTTCACCCAAAAATATAAATTCTATCATCATTTTCTCACCATCATGTCATTCCAAACCTTTATGACTTTCTTTTGCGGAACACAAAGGAAGATATATTACTGCTCAAAAGTTATCAATGCTTTTATTCAGCAAGGATGCACTAAACTATATACTGTGTGCATATGGTATATGCATTAATCAAACCTGTATAAAAAGTCATACATGTTTGGAATGACATGAGGCTGGGCAAATGATGAGAGAATTTTCACTTTTAGGTGAAGTATACCTTTTAAAGGAATAGTTCACCAAAAAAATGAAAATTATCCCATTTCTCACCCTCAAGCCATCCTAGGTGTACATGACCATCTTCCCTCAGATGAACACAATCGGAGATATATTTTAAAATATCCTGGCTCTACCAAGCTTTATAATGGTAGTGAATGGGGGGTGCGATTTTGAAGCCCAAAAAAAAAAAAAAAAAAAAAATGCATCCATCCATCATAAAAATAATCCATACACCTCCAGGTGGTTCTGAAGTGAAGCGATGGGTTTTTGTAAGAAAAATATCCATACTTAAAATTTTATTAACTATAACAACTAGCTTCCAGCGAAAAAATTACCTCTGACCCGATGCAATGACAAACACGGACGTGCAGAGGATAGAGCAAAACAAATCGCAGGTTACGAATTAGAAGCCTAAAACAAAATTTTTTAAAGAAAAATGTCAGAGGATTTCGATATAGAGGAGTTTGCGTTTGTTTGAACCACGAGAGGCATTTAAGCTTACGATACTCCTACAATCCTACGTCATACATCGTGTCAGAGGGTTACTCTTGTGGCTCAAGACGATTTGCGCAGTATGCATTCGGTCGTCTGCCAGAAGCTAGTTATTTTAGTTTATAAAGTTTTAAATATGGATATTTTCTTACAGAAACCCATCGCTTTGCTTCAGAAGGCCTTTATTAACCCCCTGGAGCTGTATGGATTATTTTTATGATGGATGGAAAAAAAAAATCACGCCCCCCATTTGCTACCATTATAAAGCTTGGAAGAGCAAGGATATTTTTAAATATATCTCTGATTGTGTTCGTCTTAGTCATATACACCTAGGATGGCTTGAGGGTGAGTAAATCATGGGATAATTTTAATTTTTGGGTCAACTATCTCTTTAAAGGAAAGATCAACTGGAAATATCCAAGCAAAAGATGTGATGGACAAAAATGACAGTTTATTACTGCACGTGGACCACAGCCATAATGCACTTGACAAGTCCTCACAGAACAAATAAAGTGATGATTGCACAACATTTTTATTTTATAATAACCTGTGAACGTCCGGCTATAACAGTCACACATTGCGCATTGCACAAAGTACAGAGGGAACAGAGTCAACCTTTGACTCTATTAACAGCCGCAGTCCTTTGGTGATTGGATCCTATCATAAATTCCTCTGGAGACTATCACATGGTAACATTTGTAAAAACATTAGCATAATTCTTTGCATGAGACAATCTAAACCTGCTCTTTATTTAAACCAGAACATTATACGCCTTCTGAAATGGAAAAAACAGTTGTCAGGAAACAGTAACAAAGTAAATACATCAGCTGTGCCAAAGCAATGAGAGGTCTCCAAAAGTTGTTGAAAGGATGTCTCTCTCACTCTCTGTTGCTTTTGTCTTATTTTCCATTGTGAGGCCCTCTAGATAAAAATCAAGGAAAGAGAAATGCAAATAGTGAACGCAAACAATATCCACAGTGGTGAGACCATCCTCTCGGATCTGACCTCTTACACCTCTGAAGGGTCAAACATCTGGCCCTGTGGAACTCCCCTTTACAAAAAGAAGGGTGGAGAGATGAACAAACGGATATGGGAGACTTCAATTGACGAGTGTGAAAAGAAAAGGGAAAGCAGACAGATCATGACACCGTAATCCTTGGGAGATGAAAACAACATGGGAAAGCATTTACAGGAGCTTTTTAGAGCCTTCTGTCATTGTTTTAATACAGGACCGTGCCCTGAACCCACAGCTGTCTGGCTTATATTCCAGAAGTGACATCATACATCTGGAATCTGAACATGGGGCATCAGAGTGATGTGTGGGTGCTCTCAGCATGAATCTGCTGTACTTAGTCACTGTTGTCACAATTTTACAATGTGCACATCCATTTTGCGCACACACATACATAGGGACAAAAGCACGCAAGATTTTTTTTTGTGAGAAAATGACTAATTTTGAGAGACAGAACTGAAAAATAAATAAATAAATAAATAAATAAATAAAATCACTGAGCCGCCGATTCACATCAATGATTTAAATGAATTAAGAAGGGTGTGTCACACAATTGCTCAATTTTTCTAATAAGCAACAAAGCTATTGTGTAAGATATGTTGACATACCAATAAAAACTTCATTGCTTTGAGAAAGCATTTCCTGGAACGTTTTCAACACGTCAGTCTCCTGTAGGGCTTGGTATCGGCACAGATTTCACAATTCGTTTCCGATTCAATTCCAATTTTGATTCATTTGTGCTTGCTGACAGTGCATAAGGTGCATTGTGACTTTATTTTCACAGTTTAAAGAGGTTAGTACACCCAAAATTTGTGTCTCTGTTGTCATATACTAAGCCTCATTTTGCTCTAAACCATTCATCTTTGAAACACACATAAAGATACTTTTGATATTCTCTGATATTTTTTTGTCCATGTAATCAAAAACATACTTTAAACCATATTTATGACTATAGCTTTATTTATCTGATGTGCTCTATATGTATGTATGTTGAGCAATGTTTAAATATTTGAATAAAAGCCTAAATGAAACCTGTTCATATAAAGTGAAGTGAGGCACTGCAGCCTAAATATTATTTAACTTCCCTACTAGGGCTGTGTATTGACAAGGGCTTCACGATACGATACATATCACGATACATGGGTCACAATACGATATATCACGATACAACACATATTGCGATATACTTTTTTTTTTTTTTTTTAATATAGGCCTAAATCAAAAATGTAAAAAAAAAAAAAAAAAAAAAAAAAAAGCATCTTGCTGAGAGTAGGGTATATCACATTATATTGATAACTCAGCAGAAAAAAAAAAAAAAACCTTCCATTCTACTTTATTATTGAATACAAATACCTTCGCTAGTGTTACTGAACAGTGAACACGCTGAAATGTATGAAGTGCATAGTGTAACTGAACACTTTTAACTAAAGATGTACATGGCACAAAAATCAGATAAAAATAAACTGCATTAAGTATACAAAATGTATAAAGCTAACTCAAGTAAACATTCATAAAACTGAAATAGTATTGTAATGAGTGGAATAGAGGTGTCGCTCCTTTAAGAATAACCGTGTGCATGTATGCGGGTGTATTTCATTTTCTGCTGCTCATTTAAGTTGTTTTGGTTTAACAAGTAATGCTGTTGACAGTGGGACGTTTGCGGAAGACAGTTATACGAGTTCATCTTGAGGTTGGAATAAAACACGAACTGTGAAAATGGTTCTGTGAGTCTGACTGTTCCCTGCTGTAGCTCGAGTTATGTTATGGCATTGTCTGCTCCGAGACCGCGATGCGAGCACTGCCTCGACTGCACAAATGCTTTCACAACGAGAGAAAGAGGCAGTCGTGCGGATGCACTCTTATATTTTCCACTATGCTCGCTCCTGCTTACTTCTGAGACACTGGCATTATGTATACGACAGGCAACTGTTAGCTTTTTAGACAGCGAGTCAGTGACGTCCGTGGGAGCAGACGAGAAGGTCGTTTGACACACGGGGATTTGATGAAATTAACGTAATTTTAAATCTGTTTAAAACATGATTAAAAAAAAAAAAAAAAAAAAAAAAATGTATCAATACTAGAGGTTGGAATATCAATACACTATCATGAAAACTAACTACAGTTAGCTGGACAGTTAGCTGTATCGATATTTCTGCACAGCCCTATTCTCTACTACATAGTATGCGAAAAACAGTACACCAAGAGTAGTATGTTCGCATACATAGTATTCGAAAAACAGTAGGCGAAAAAAGTCCCCAGATGACCTACTACTTCCGCCGAGATTCTAAAGTGTGCAATTAATGGACACTTTACTATCCCATGAGGCCACAGGAAAGGATTTATGAACTTACGGTGATGATACACCGGCCAACTTTTTGAGCAATGTTGCAGAGCGGTGCTGCTTGGGCACTTTCCCATTGAGAACAGGCAACAAACTTCGATCTAAAGTATCCCGATAGAAATTTGTTGCCCATTCTCAATAGGAAAGTGCCCAAGCAACATCACTCTGCAACCTTTAAGCTGGTAGGTAATGTGACAATAACAACATGGCGGATGTAGTACGTCCAAATTTCATTCATACTACCCACACTCATACTATACAGTGTTAATTTTGACAGCAAATTTTGATTTAGTTTTAGTCATAGTCTTTTGATTAAAATGCTATTTCGTTTTAGTCATATTTTAGTCATTGGAAATTGTTTGTTTTAGTCTAGTTTTAGTCGACTAAATATCATAAGATTTAATTAATTTAATAAAATCTAATTTAGTTAAATTTTAATGCATTAAGTAAGCATTTCTGTAACAATACACAGATCCAATACACTGATATACATCTGATATTCTCCAAACTGTTTATGTTCACTTAAAACAACCAACGGTACTTTACTCGCCAAAGCGGATTGCTTTTGACCTTTCAAGTGCAAAAAGGCACGAAAGAGAGCTCAATTCAGTACTATTATAGTTCTTATTTAAAATTTTGATTAGGTTTGATTTTTAGTTTTTCTGCTTTCATTGTAATTTTAGTTAAATGATTTAGTAATTTTTTGTGTTTGTCTTTTTGTGTTTTTGCTTTTCAATGTCTATATAGTTTTTTTTTTATTTCTGTTTTAGTTATTTTAGTTTCTATTGATTTATTATCAGGTTAAGATAAAGCTTGGAAACTAGATGAAATAAAACGTTTACATATATATATATATATATATATATTTCAGTTAATGTTTATTTCAAGTAATAAAGATTTTTTTTTTATGGTTATAGGATTAGTTAACTATAATAACCCTTATGCTTGTAAAATATATTAAATAATGTGTCATAATGTTCTTAGTCTTTCCTTTCTGTGACAGAAGATACAGTAGTTTAATATGAATTAAATAGAAATTAAATTAAATACAGTTTGTTGTGTAAACAAAATAACAATAATGACCAGAAAAAAAAAAGAAATTATTAACCATCCCAAAATACACCATGACTCTTATTATGAAATGTTTGCAGTCTGCACTGTAGCAGGCTGCTCATTTAAGTTCAGATGAGGGAGATAAAATATGCATTCTTACAACCGTCTAAAACATATTACCATATAAACATCATGTAGTAAACACTGTCATAATTCATCAACATTAGCTTATAAGCAATCGCTTAGCATAAATGTGCGCTATTCATTAGTTGCGAAGCAGTCTTAAGTGCTGCTGGGCGAGCCTGTAGAGCGCAACAGCTCCGCTCTTCCCATGGTTAGATCAGCACGTTACACTTCAAATGTGCGCACTGCACATCTTCCACACAGGACAGTCCTGACTTTATATTTTCCCAAATCATCCCTCTCTATCATTTTCGTCTCGTTTTTATTCGTTGACGAAAATTAGAGTAGACTTTAGTCATAGTTTTAGTCATTCAAAATGCATTTTTATTTAGTCATTGTCTCATTTTCGTCCGTGAAAAAATTTTGTTGACTAAAATTATGACGAACATTATTCATCAACGAAATTAACACTGATACTATAAAATTCAAATGTAGTACATGCTCAGACAGCATGCAATTTCGGATGCAGAGTTGGATTAAACTGCTTAATTTATATATATATTATCTATCTATCTATATATATATCTATATATATATATATCTATATATATATATATATATCTATATATATATATATATATATATATATATATATATTTAAAAATTTGATTACCTTTTTGAGGCTTGAACATTTTGATTACATAGACTTTCAATGGATGAAAAAAAAAAAAAGAAAAAAGAATATTAAAATTCTTATGTGTTCTTAAGTAAAGTCTTATGGGTTTGGAATGACAGAAAAAAGATTGTAATTTTTGGGCAAACTAACCCTTTAAAAGACTAGGTAAATAAAACAACAATACAGAAAAGGAGATGACAGCATGTCTCCACTGTAAAAACTGTTTAGGTGGTTTAGTGTTATGAATCACATGCTAAAAGTGGAAGATCACGTGTTCATATCCCACAGTACTATTGCAATATTATTTAACGTATTATCAATTGGTTACACTAACTTGATGAACCTAAACTGTACAGTGCTATGCACAATAAACTTCAGTTGAGGAGCACAAGGAAATGAAAAGTTACCAGAGTTAAACATGACCTGCAAGGGCAGTTTATCTTAAGTACGAACAGTCACAATGCTTAGAAGCAGTCTGCATCAAGTGTCAGACAAGATCTACAGGACGAGAGGTGCACTATAAAAACTAAGGGATTGATATTAAGCTGTTCAAATGTAGCTTATAATTAATCCAAAAATATGTACCTAGCTCTAGTTTCAAAGCACATAATAAACTTGTAGCTAATGTATTTTTATTCATTTAGTTTTTAGGTCCTTACCTGTGTTTGAAGGGTCTGGGCTGTGGATGATGGGGATGAAGATGTTTCTCTGGTTACTCTCTTCTCGCTCTCTGAGCTCTGACCTTCCTGCCCAATTGGACTGCTATTGGTTGTTTGATCGGTCTTGGACTCCTGCATGTCGATACGACAACCTTAAATACAGGAGGGGAAAAATAAGACAGCTGCCAGCAAAACAAACTTCTTTTTACATAGAAGTATGTGCTTTGGAAAGCCTTCTCCTTTAATTTCTTTCCTTCTCCCCCCACGTAAGCCCAACAGACTAGATCATGACAAAACATGCACTTTGCCAGCAGAGTTGATATCACAACACAAACATGTGTTTGTACTGTTCACAAATATGATCATGCATTATAAACAAACCGTTCTGAGAATTAAGCATTTGATGCCTACAGACATGTCAATACAAATAACTGACAGTTGCTCACAAAGGCATATCTTATATTGTGCTGCTGAGACTGAATGAAGCTAATACTAGAGGAAATAACCATGTCATAGTTAAACATACATTGTAGCAAGATCAGAAAACATCATGGGACTATATGGAAATGGAATGGCACAATAGAAATTGAAAAGAAACCTTTTATTCTATCCGTCTTTGGTAAGAGGCCTTTTGAAGGGTTGAAATCAGATAAATATCTGTTTTGACCTTGAACAATCATTATGCGTATTCCTGAGTCTTCATCCTTAAAGTCGACAAACATCTGTGTGAAACAGCCTGATCGCATCAGTGTGTTTACAAAAAACTGACACGAACAAAGACAACATTCCTCTCAGCCTGATACAATCAGCAAAGAGAAAGGCTTGAGTTCTAACTGTACTTCACTTTCAGTATCAGAGATGCTGAAGCTAGTTTAGTAACTAGGGCTGCTAAATTAGTGTGTTAATCATTGTGATTAATTATGATAACGTAATTAATTGTGCCACCTGACTAGGGTTAGGAATCAAAAATCGATTTTAATTCTGGAATCGGATAATTGTTCTAAAATTTCAATTCTGTGTGCAATTTAATGTGGTTTTGAACCATTTAAGTGCAAGAAGACGTGAAAGTGAACTCAATTCGGTACTCACGTGCTGTTTTCTGTGCTGGGCACATTCACAGCACACGCACAAATACTAAATTGAGTTCTCTTTCACATCTTCTTGCGCTTGAAAGGACAAATACACAAAATTATGTTAAAATATCCTTGTAAACACAATCAATTATGTCTTAAGTCAACAGTTCAGAAAGAAAACGCATGTGCAACAGTACATTGGATCTGTGCATTAACTCTTAAAGTGACAGCAGGCTAATAAACCTGCTGCTGTCTGTGTCGTTACTGTTAATCAAAGAACAAAAGAAAAAGAATATCACTCACTGATCTTGACTGAATAACTTTTGTAACTTTAATAAGGATTAATATATATTTTATTTATAAAAAGAAAACTACGCAGTGTTATTTTATATTTGAAGAGCAAACACTTCAAGAATAATGTTTTTTTTACCTTCTATTCTTGCCACATTTAGGCTATAACCAGTAGGCTGTAACTGTTTTTGTACCCGAGTGTAAGGCGCTGCTATTGCTAATATTAGCTGTATCTGGTGCTTCAGGACTCGCGGCTGGGAGAGTTATTAGAGTTCACATATCGCGTCTTTTGCACGCGCAAGTTTGTCATTTCAAACGTAGGCGCGTTATTTCAAATGTTTCCAGGCGTGCCTATGCTTTTCAGAATGCCTCAAGCGCACCGCAGGTCATGTGACAAGAACCAACCGATCAGCTTCGGCCTTTCCGTAACAACATCAAAAGCTCAGCTGGGTTTTATTTCTCATTTCCATAAATATATCTAGTAGTAAACCTAATGCAAGGGCTATAAATCAATTAATCCTTTGCTGATACTTCCTCTTCATCGTGCAGAGCTGATTGTCAGAGCTGTATGACTCTGATCAGTAGTTAATGCTTCTCCATCTGAAAGTCAGAGGGCACTCTTGCACAGAAACTCCAAATATGCCCTGCCGCAGAACTAGATAACACGCGCCATTCCAGGAAATCCCTATGGGCATCATACTATCACTGTAGCTGACTAAACAGAAGATTGAAACGCTTTGATTGATTAAACAAGACTAATAAACACACGACTGCCTTATTCCGTGTAAGAAGCCACATCATCTCACAGAAGGATACTCAAGTGTCGTTATGAAGTGAGTTTAGAGTAAAAACATGTTATTAAATGTTGTCTTTTGTTGGACAAGATGTTAATAAATGCTTCTCATGTCTGGAAAGATGTCTGACGCGTGTTGCTTTTTCAAATGTACATTATAAGTGACACAAACTCACAGTGCTTTCAGATGGATTAGCATTTGGAGCCATACTTAGATAAAAAAAAAAATAATAATCACAGCATTTGCGATTTAATAATCGCACTAAGAATCGTGTAAGTGCGATTTCAATGTTATTTTTCATATTGTGCGATAAATCGTGCAGCCCAACCACTATGTCATGTTTTTTACATTTTAAAAAACACAAGGCTCATGGCTTGAGGCCCTGAAAAACAACGAGACATGGTGCAGTGGACTAAGACGCCAGTTTACATTGTAAAGAAATACTGCAGATAGAACGCAAGAACACGTTATGACAATAAAAGAAACAATACACCAAATACAAATAATATATGACAATATAACTTATTCTAAAGCTACTTTTTATCTTTGAATAATCTTTTTATTTGAGGGCAAATATTGACATATGAGATTAATTGCAATTAATCAATCAGCATATTGTACACTATTTGAATAAAAGGAATCAATTTAAAGCACTATTATTTCAAACAAAAAGTTAAAGTATTTATTTTTCAGCAAACACAACAGCAAGAGGCAGGTTCTTATGAATATTGGTATAACCTGTCTGCCTGCCTTCCACGAAGTTTAAAATAAACCATTTAAGACAATGCAGCTGCGTGGGCTACATGTACTGTTGAAAAAAGATATGCTGAAGGTTCTCTTTTTATCCAATCCTCATGACGGCGGGAAACCAACCCATTCTACTTGTTTAAAGGTGAACTGGCCATACGAAAGCTGAAGTTACATAAGAATATAGATCTTAACTTCATAAAAACTCATTTCTTTCAACCCCAAGTGCTTCATATAGCCCTCCATTGGCTGGTTCGTACATAGTTAAACACTCTCCCACACAAGCAGAGGCTGATATTTGTTAAATAACTGATTGCCACCATGACTACAGTAAACACTGGGGCCCTGGGTTTGGTGTTTATTAACAAACATCTTCCTTCTGGAGCAATTTAACATTAACCAGGTGGTACGATCTGCAGATCTGGCAGGTGCCATAATACACAGGGAGGGCCTTATGTAAACAGCTGGGAAGGGCGGGGGAACGGCTCAAAAAGCAACACAGCTAGAGTAAACAGCGAAGAAAATCTCTAGACAAACAAGCAACCCCTCTCCTGACATGAATGTGAACCAGAACAGAGCTCGTGGGATTTGAGTGCTTGTTATTTAGTGCTGCTAACACAGCCGCTGCCTGTTTCGGCTGGCAGACACTGTGTTGCACTTTCACTGAAGACGAAGGACAAATTTCAGATTGGTGTGAGGTTGTATACATGGTGTTGAGGTCCATAAAATAATTAGCATGAAAGAAATGGAATAAGCATAGAATGGGCAATTAGTACTCTTTTCCAAGTGTAAAATAGAAGATGAACTGATAAAGTATTAACGCTTAAATAAATGCCACATGTTCCCTAAGAGGTGGAGTCACTACAGCAACAGCACAGTGTGCTTTGTGTGAACTACTTTGACACTCATTTAAATTAAGATTATCTAACAAAACATCCTAACTGGCCCAAAGGTTTAATTATGCTATGATGCACCAAGGGCATCGTGCATTGTAAACAAAAACACGACGGCTTTTTTTAGGCAAGATGCAAAGTGTCTGCAACCCCTTTAACCCCTGAATTAGTGTTGTCAAAAGTACCGACTTCGATACCAAATCAGCACTGAAATTTAAAAAAATGTGAGGCTTTAAGCGCTGATAGACGCGTTGAGTCCGCTGATAGATGCCTGCTTTCAAACGCTCCCGTGTGTATCTTTGTAAGCGCTCGGTGAAGAGCGTCACTGATGTCTATTTACTAGGGCTGTAGCTAATGATTATTTTGGTAATCGAGTAATCGTTCGATTATTCTAACGATTACTCGAGTAATCGCCCCTCCCTCTCCCCTCTGGGCGCGGACGTTGAGCCAGAGAGAGATGGACTCAGTGCGTGGCATTTATCACAACTATTCAGTGTTTCAACCACATGATGTTTATTTTAGGTTTCAGATATTTAATTGCACATAAGTACTAGTAACAATACATTTAGAGTTTGTAAAATATACACTGTTGTCTATGGAAGCTGCAATAATAATCCTTTCCATTATAATTAGATGACACGTTATATTCATATCAGATACATTACATACTTTGAGTAAGGCAAGCAAGTTTACCCTGTTCTTCTCCCAATTCACCGGACACTTACATCCATCCGTGTATTTCGAAAGAAGTGGATGAATTCACGTGTTGTAAATCCGACAGATCTATTCTCCTGACCGCGGCGTAAACAAACATGGTGGCGCTCGTTGCGCATAACTACTAACGCGATCTTAAAGGTGCTTACACAACAAAACACATTCACTTACACATTTGGCTTAAAATAAATAGCAATAACACAATAATAATTGATTCGAGTAAAGTATCAAAAGCAATTAATCGTATGGTTTTATTGAGCTATCAAAAAAAAAAAACTATCAAAACACATAATGTATTGAATTGTACAACTAATGTTCATGTATTATAACAAATGCCTGCAGTAATGAATGATAACCGTTCACTTGAAGCTGCATTTATTGAACAGATCCGCTCTGAGATGCATTTAGATAACCTACATGTATGTAAATAATTACAGCGCATATATATTAAACCTGCAGCACATACATTTATTTAATTGATTCGCAGCCTTTGTAAATTCACAAAAGCATTATGCTATATTATGATTTTTAAACGGATTTAATATCGTGCAGCCTTAGAAAACGGTCTAATAATGCGTTTCATGGATTCTCGTCAGTGGAAAGCACCACTTCCGGTATTTTACTCGACACGGGCAAATTGAAATCGAGGATTTTTTAAAATCGAGTATTCGAATTTTATCGAGGAATCATTACAGCCCTACTATTTACAACAGGTTTTTGAAGCGCTGATCACTGTAGCCAATCACAGACGTATCTGTGAACACAATGACCAGAGGTGTTTACGAATCCGCTCAACAGTGCTCAAAGCATCACATTTTGAAAATTTCAGTATCGAAGTTGACACCACTAACCTGAATATATTCTTAAATTTTAGTGTTATTAGCTTTATAAATCAGTCACTACATAACAACAAATTCCAATTTAAAAAAAATCTGTCAAATCTGTCATTTTTTATTGTATTTTAGATATTCCGTTTCACTTGGATCACAATATAGAACAAAAGATCTGCTACTTCTGTTTCATTGTGACTAAGCAATGTGTTTCACATCAAGGTTACACTGAATTGACCAATCAGCATCCAGAACCAGAACTACTATCAATTTATAAAAGAAAAAAAAAAAAGAAAAAAAAAAGAAAAGTCAATTGCAGTAAAATATAAGCTGGGATGAAGCGCTTCACTGATCACAGAGGAGGAAATGTGGAGCAAAAAGGCATCCAATGTAGATTGCACAAATATCCTGCTTCACATACACAACTGAGAGAACATTAGTGTGCATGAAAAACATGTCAAATATGCACTGAAACATACAGTGTACATAATGAACGCATTACAATGTAATGCAACCTGTCCACAAGCGTGGAAAAAACCATGAATCATGCACGAATCTCTGAGTTAAACGGTGTCTTTTAGTCTGCCAACACAAGCATTTTTGCTGTAAATAGATGTGTTAGAAAAAACTACAAAATGCCAATCTGAACCAGTATTGGCCTGTTTGACTGTTTAAAAGAAATGCTAATGCACGTTTGTTTGGGTTTTACGTTCTTACATTGTCAGAAACATGAAAGGGAACAAAAGCTTGTCAACAGTGTAACTGCTGAAGAATGTTTTGTGTGTTTATTTGACTTACACTGGCATCGGTCTATTTGTACAGATGATAGGCCTTCATCTCATGAACGTTCCTCTGCATTCCTAATGCCTCATTTTCCCATAGACACAAACTTTAGTCGACAAGCAACACAAACATGAGGATTTTAGGGGAAAGGTGAGGCCTCGAAGGACTTCAACTGTCAGGAAGGGAAAACATACACCAACCTGAAGGAATGCCTTTGAAGTCTCAATGAGGAGATATTGATACATAATACAAACAGGGAGGAAAGCAAAGCCATAAACGCACACTCTCAAGCTCTGAATGTAATGTTAGGAGTTAGAGAGGTGCTTAATGACGTAGCAACAAGACGTGGCTCTTAAAATGAATTACAGTAATAAAATTAGCAAGAACATCAACAAAAAAGGTTGTTTGTTGTGCAATTATGACTAGGTCCGAGGATGGTGGGGTTTATTACCCATAATACAATTGAACATTCAACTGGACAATTAATATGCCTAGGCGCAGTAGACCAAATAATGATATAAAGAAAACAAATTCATCAGATTCATTTTACCTATTAAGTCTCATAACATGTGTCCCGCCCCCACGGAAAATAAAAACCAGTCCATCAGTAGACATCCTCAGGCTATTCTGTTATAGAAAATTAGACTGAACATGAATCGCAAGTCTGATTAAAAACAAACAAACAAGCAAACACTTTGTGCATAGTCTAGAAACATGGGGAGGAAAAAGAGCTCGTATTACAGGAAGATGTTGAAAAAAAGAAAAAAAAAAAAAGAAAAAGAAATCATGTTTGGCTAGTTAAATACATTTGGCTAATTTTTCACAATGTGATATTTTTTACTTCCGCCAGGTGCAGCATGATTGACACCACACCATCAGACTGTACATTAACCAGAATTATATATTTACTATATGCTCCATATACGAGTCTAATGAAAGGGAATCAACACTAGAAAAAGTAATGAACTTCACAGGCACAAGTCTACACAATCTTTACAAATACTTTCACCTTAAATGCCATTCAGAAAATAACTATTATTTCACATATCTTTGTAAACAAATTGTATCCTTCACCACATTTCACTCACCAAATATCGAGAAGCAACTTGTTGCCAAAGAACTTTACTCCGACTGGTTCAATTCCAGAATTCCAGAAATGTTGGGACATTTTTTAAATTTGAATAAAATTAAAACTAAAAGACTTTCAAATCACATGAGCCAACATTTTATTCACAATAGAACATAGATAACATGTTTAAACTGAGAAATTTTACAATTTTAAGCACAAAATGAGCTCATTTCAAATTTGATGCCTGCTACAGGTCTCAAAATAGTTGGGACAGGGGTATGTTTGCCATGGTGTAGCATCTCCTCTTCTTTTCAAAACAGTGTGAAGACATCTGGGCATCGAGGTTATGAGTTTGTGGAGTTTTGGTGTTGGAATTTGGTCCCATTCTTGCCCGATATAGGTTTCCAGCTGTTGAAGAGTTCATGGTCGTCTTTGGCATATTTTTTTGTTTAATGATGCACCAAATGTTCTCTATAGGTGAAAGATCTGGACTGCAGGCAGGCCAATTCAGCACCTGGACTCTTCTACGACGAAGCCATGCTGTTGTAACAGCTGCAGTATGTGGCTTTGCATTGTCCTGCTGAAATACACAAGGACTTCCCTGAATTAGACGTCATCTGGAGGGGAGCATATGTTGCTCTAAACCTTTCAGCATTCATAGTGCCTTCCAAAACATGCAAGCTGCCCATACTGTATGCACTTATGCACCCCCATACCATCAGAGATGCTGGCTTTTGAACTGAACGCTGATAACACGCTGGAAGGTCTCCCTCCTCTTTAGCCCGGAGGACACAGCGTCCATGATTTCCAACAAGAACGTCAAATTTGGACTTGTCTGACCATAGAACACTTTTCCACTTTGAAACAGTCCATTTTAAATGAGCCTTGGCCCACAGGACACGACGGTGCTTCTGGACCATGTTTACATATGGCTTCCTTTTTGCATGATAGAGCTTTAGTTGGCATCTGCAGATGACACGGCGGACTGTGTTTACCAACAGTAGTTTCTGGAAGTATTCCTGGGCCCATTTAGTAATGTCATTGACACATTCATGCCGATGAGTGATGCAGTGTCGTCTGAGGGCCCGAAGACCGCGAGCATCCAATAAAGGTCTTCGGCCTTGTCCCTTACGCACAGAGATTTCTCCAGCTTCTCTGAATCTTTCGATGATGTTATGCACTGTAGATGATGAGATTTGCACAGCCTTTGCAATTTGACGTTAAGGAACATTGTTTTTAAAGTATTCCACAATCTTTTTACGCACTCTTTCACAGCTCTGCCCATCTTTACGTCTGAGAGACTCTGCCTCTCTAAGACATCCCTTTTATAGCTAATCATGTTACAGACCTGATATCAATGAACTTAATTAGTTGCTAGATGTTCTCCCAGCTGAATCTTTTCAAAATTTCTTGCTTTTTCAGCCATTTGTTGCCCCCGTGCCAACTTTTTTTGAGACCTGCAGCAGGCATCAAATTTTAAATTAGCTCATTTAGTGCATAAGTGTAAAATTTCTGTTTAAACATTTATGTTATCTATGCTCTATTGTGAAAAATATTGGCTCATGTGATTTGAAAGTCTTTTAGTTTTCATTTTATTCAAATTTAAAAAACGTCCCAACATTTCCGGAATTCTGGTTGTAAAGAATTTCACCAAATTAATAAAATACATGAAAACACATCATTGCCAGAAGTTTTTGCCCAAACTTCAAAGGCCTGTTTAAATGATTAAAACTAGAGATATATCTTAACTTTAAGATTACTTTCATCATGTAAACTACATACTGCATATGTCGAACAGTAGGAGGGGAACACTGTCGCGTTGCAGCAGAGTATGCTGTCCATCATAAATCAAAGCATGTGACAGACAGTGGTCGGAGGAAAACACCTGAAAAAGGTGGATGACACGCTCATCTGTATTTGCAGTACACAAGCAGTGTACGCGGTTATGCTGTGCACGACAAACGCGAAAGCACAATGGGCGCGTGCTACTCGTGCTCTGCACACACACATCTTCTGCGCTTCCTCCACTCTGCTTGCGTGTCCTGTCCAGTGTGAAACAGGCATTATTTTCTTCTATGGAACACAAAAAAAACTATTTTGAAGAAAAGTTTTTTTTTTTCCCCTCCCTTCCCTCCATACAATGACAGTCAGAGGGATCCAATGTTGTTTTGGACCCCTTCGACTTTTACTGTATGAACAAAAAAAAAAAAGGCTGAAACCTTCTTCAAAATATCCTCTTTTGTGTTCCACAGTAGAAAGTCAGGTTTGGGAAGATATAAGGGTGAGTAAAAGATGAGAGAATTTACAATTTTGGGTGAACTGGCCCTTTAAGACAAGCAAGCAAGGAACTTACAAGATGACTAAAAGGCACTCAAGCAGGTGCCTACTAGCAGAACAATGAATGTTTCACAAGACATCCGTATTCCATGAACTTCATGAAGCAATCATTCATTTACCTTTAACCTGTACAGACTTATTTTGGAAGGCTTTTCAAACACTAACACTCATGAGAGCTATGGTTTATGACAACTGTGCACAGTCTTGTCCATTTACATCAGACACTTTATTACTGCTGAAACTGACTAAAAAAAAAAAAAAGACTGATCAGCAAATAATGTGTAGATGGCTAAAAAATGAGCATCATGAGTTCATTCAACCAAGTTTTGGCAGCAGGACAAGGCTGATGGGAGCAGTTGCCAGAAAGACAGGGCTAATGGGACTATGTAGTAGGCTATAGCATGGTGTCTGGATGCATGGGTCTATTTTTAGAGACGTTTCTGAGATAATGGAAGAGGCAGCCCTCATTGAATATCACATTTCATAGCCGGGCTACGAACACATGACAAATTGTGCAGATACTCAAAACCACACTGTACGGATACCAGCCAAGTAAAAGATAGGCAGGCGGCATCAGTGAAATTACAGGGCCAGACAATATTATCTTGGAAATGTGTGACAGGCTTAGTACAGAGAGCAGTTTGCTATAGTGCCTGCTTTTCATTCAGGTGTACTACTATGTAAATACACTTTACTGAGATGGAAATGATGTGGTTTCTACAGAGAGACTGAACATCAGGGTGATGAATGCTTGTCAAGCATTAGATTCTGAGTCCATTTAAAGTTTTTATACTTCAAAATATTGTGTGCAGACTACAAAAGTCAAGGCTGAAAAGCACATTTTATGCCAAGGACATAAAAAAAAAGATGAGCAAACAGAACTGCTGTTTGTTAATATGCTCTTTTGCTTTTTAATACGTTGTACTTTTTTGGTTTATGGTTTTAAAATTGAACAATATTGGGGTCGCACCAAAATTAAAAGTCTGGCCAAAACTTAAAAGCCAATAATTATTATTTCATTTTTATGGCCGATAACCAATATTACAATTTTATACTATTTTGTCCAAATATACTACCATTCAAAAGTTTGGGGCTAGTACATTTTTTTTTTTTTTTTTTTTTTCTTTTTTTTTAAAGAAATTAATACTTAAATAAAACTTCTAAGTCCGTCTGACATGTTTTATTTTTTGTTTTTTAAATGAGCATTTTTTTTATACCAGGCTCCTATGTTTAGGTTCAGTAATTTCACGTAAATGTCGATTAAAAGGTTATTAGTCAGATATTGAAATGCCTTATTTTCAAAAATATCACTTTAGTCAATTCACTGGTATTTATCAATTTTTTTTTTCCACATCTTTGGACAACAAGACACAGTAAAATGTCCATTTCTGTCAGTTTTACAGCAGCAAAAGGAACACTGTTGTGTTTACTTGCTAGTCGCGAAATCGTGTCATTTCCACTGTAACGATGGACAAAACATGATAAAAACTTGCAGCTCCGCAATTGAAATACGCTCATACACACCGTCATTCATCTTGAAATCATATGATTCGATTTGTGTCTTCCGATTGGTTCTTCTGTGGACTTAAAAGGCTTTTGGTGACAAAGGGAAGTGCCGTTTAGCGGTTTCTACCAACGAACCGGTATTTCTGAATGGGCTGACACTGGGATTTAACGGATTTGATCGCTCAATATCATTATCTCATTTTTGACGGAGGTGGCGTTTAGCGGCTTTCGCATCTGAATTATTCAGCAAAGACGCATTAAATTGATCAAAAGTGATAGTGAAATCATGAAGCTCTACATCACATGATTAAATTACATGAATAATTATTGCAAGATTTCACTGTTTTACTCAAGATATTGCTGTTTTACTGTATTTTTGACCTAATGAATGCAGCCTTGGTGAGAGTAAGCATAAAAGACTTCTTTCAAAAACATAAAAAAGGATGCACCGAATGTTCACAAACCTAAATAATTTGGCCAAAAATACCAAAAAAAAAAAAAGAAAAAAAAGAAAAACTTTTGACGTTCGTCCAAATAAGTAAAAAGACAGAATAAATGTTACCGAACAATGATGTTTTTGATGACGTGATCAAATAGCAACCAGTGTAGAGTGAGAGGCGCGCAGGCTTTATAAATACAGCAAATATGTCCGCAGTGTGGAAGAATTTTAATGCGTCCAAGAAAGATGCAAAAATGGCTGTTTACAGACAATGTTCTGCTGAATTGTCCATTTCATTTCCTGTGAGACATCATTGTTTTGGAATGAGCAACTGTCAAAAGACGGCAATATAAATAGAAAAGAATATACAAAAAAATACAAAACCATGTTCGGTATTCCATGTTCGGCCAAGTGTTTCATTATATTTGGTTTCAGCCAAGAATTTTCATTTTGGTGCATCCCTAAAAAAAATAAAAAATAAAATATATCTTACTGACCCCAAACTTTTGAATGGTACTACTGTAAATAAAATATTAAAAACTAAACTCAATTGTTATTAATGCTACAAGTAGGGCTGGGCTATATGGCAAAAAAATAAAATCTCAATTTTTCGATTTCAATTTTTTTTTTTTTATGTTTAACTAGTCAACTTAAAAACATAACTACAACACGATTCAAATAACATTCTCTTTATTAACCATCTGGTTAAAAATAAGTTCTATTTCTTACACCGTGTCTATCACATCGCGCCGTGCCGCAACAGCTAAAAGAGGGAATTTGTTGCCGCATCCAGTGTAGACAATATCACTGATTATAATGGGTTCTATTGTCTTTTAACGCGTCGCGCCGCACCACGCCACTCACGTCCGGTGTAGACACGGTGTTAGCCAAAAAGTAATAGCAATAAACACCACCAGTAATAGGCTATTATTAAAGGATTAGTTGACTTTCAAATGAAAATTATTAGGGGGGTCTGGCGGAAGCTAGATATTTTACTTCATATTCCTTGTTAAATATGGATTTTTTTTTTTTTTTATTTTTTTTTTTTTACACAAACGCATCGCTTCGCTTCAGAAGGCCTTTGTTAACCCCCCGGAGCCGTGTAGAGTATGTTTATGATGGATGGATGGAAGTGGGTGGGTGGAGACACTCAGCTCATACTCCTTTGGTAACAGTTACTGCCATTATAAAGCCATTATAATGCTTCAGGATATTTATTAATATTCCTCAGATTGTGTTCATGAGAAAGAAGTCATATACACTTAGGATGGCTTGAGGGCCAGTAAAGCTTGTGGTAATTTACATCTGAAAGTGAACTAATCCTTTAACAGCAAATGCTTTATAAAAACAGAAAATAACAGCACCTTTCAGCCTGTCACCATCATGCAAACATGAAATATCAAACATACAGTAGTAGTTCTTTATAGGTTTTTGCATTCCATTGCGCTATTTTTCCTATTGTTTTTATATTCGGAGGACGTGTTTGGCTGTTGTACTCATGTCTCGCGTCTTTTGCAGCTTTTCACCCATGAAACGGCGTTCTAAACGTGGAGCTCAAGTTTAAAAAAAAATAAAATAAAATAAAATTCACCTCACATTTAATAACTTTGCTTTTCCCCCCATTCCACTGCCTGGTGTCTCGTTTTTTTTCCCAACGCAATAACGCATTCCTGAGCGAACAACCGTTTAGCGATGTGTTCTACATTCTTAGAGAATGTCACACGAGAGCGGTTAATCAGGTGTGTCTTCATGTGGTCGGATCATTTTGTTGTTTGAACGGTTACATTGCTAAATTGTCAACATATGTCTAATTATAAAGTTTGCTACCATTTTTATTCAAAACCGCGATTTCTCGAATTAATTGAGGGAAAAAAAAAAAGAAAAAAAAAAAAAAAAATCAGAAAAATTGCCCAGCCCTAGCTACAAGTAATTTTAAGCAGCATAATAATGTTCATTATGAAAAAATTATATTCATTTTGAAAAAAAAGTCTTGATGCAACCTAAATTAATTCCAATCACCTATCGGTAACCTCAAGCAAACAATTCATATAATAAAACAGACCTGTGGCATAGGCTCCTCTAGATCACATCAGTGGTGCACAAAGTGCTCAAACTCTCCAGGATGGCAAACAATGATAGCATAACCACACTTACCGTTCCGGAACATTTGAATAGGTGTGCAAGTCAGTTTAGATAGGGCAGCAGAATAATCACCATTTCCATATAGATAGCGTAGAGTGACAAGCAATTTCTTCTCAACTCTTCAGCAACACCTTTCCAGTCCCCAAGGTAACCTGGCACTTATTTATCAGAAACTGATTATTATGCACAGAAATTATGAGTTATAAGTTTCGTTTGCTTCAAAAAAAATAACCCACACAGAGGACTCGGCTTATTCACTATGCTAACGGGAAAAGGTAGTAAGTGAATAACGCTAACCAAGAAAGAACCTGTCACCTTGGCCAGCCAAGCAACCAGCCATCACACTTCCTCACCACAACAAAGTTTGCTCAATGTTAGTGCACTCATCTGAAACCCCTTTCACCTGAGGGGAAACCCTTGGTGAAGCCAGAATTTAAGAAAGGGGAAACAGAACCTAAAACTCCCACCTAAAAAGGAAATATCTGTCACGTTCATCTATGCATCCACGCCTATGAGCGACACACGTGCCGCTTCCTCGGAAAGAACAAACCGCATTACTCTTACTCCTACATTCTCTCATGCTCGTGGCACTCCCTTCAACTATCATACCATTTGTCGCAACAGATGCAATATAGCAATTTATGTACTATAGATTGTTGTTTCTTATGCAGACAGCAATCACTGTAGGACACCTGAGTATGATATATGCCATAAACGTGTTTATGTCTAGAAAACTGTTAATCATTAACCGGATTATCACATTGACATTACCGGTTCCTAACCATCTTATTCATTGTGTACCAGGAGGTGGGGGAAGTTATGTCATTAAGAAACGAGGCATCGCTTTTGCGCAAGTCATTAAAGCTGTTATTACACAAGCATGGCAAAACTTGTCTATCGCCACATCATTCAGCCAGATACTAAGAGTGACAGACAGAAATGGACAATGTGCAATTCAGAAATACTATTTAAAGGACAATAACTCTTTATCAATATCACAGTTGTGAAACAAGACAGGTCATCACAGGTTTGTCAGTAACATGACGAAGCTCCTGGATAGAGAAAAATGCCTGGAGGAGAAAGATCTGAAAGAAGATGGTCCTAACAACAGGGTTTCCCAATCCGGGATCTGGGAGGGAACTGCAGGGGGTTTGTGAGTTGATGAAAAGCTAATGATTAAAAGGGATAGTTCACCCAAAAATGAAAATTGTGTCATCATTTACTCACCCTCAAGTTTTTCCAAATCTGTAAATTTCTTTGTTCTGCTGAACACAAAAGATGATATTTGGAAGAATGTTTGTAACCGAGCAGATCTCGCCCCCCACAGACTACCATAGTAGGGAAAAAAAATACTTTTGCAGTCAATGGGGGGGCAAGATCTGTTAGGTTACAAACATTCTTCCAAATATCTTCCTTTGTGTTCAGCAGAAATTAACACAGGTTTGGAACAACTTGGTGAAGTAAATGATGACACAATTTTCATTTTTGGGTGAACTACCCCTTTAATTAAACTGAAGGTAGCATTAAAAATAAACAAATGGGGCTGCACAATTAATTGAATTAAAACTGATATAGTGATATCTTATCAAATTGCTGAGATTTAGTAGTTATTCATTTAAGTGATTAGTCGACTAATCAGGTTTATATTAATAAACCATGTAAATCATAATAATGTGCCTTTAATCGCCAGTATATAATACATAGCCTAATCAGCGCTCAAGCGCACGAATAAAGCTTGCACCAGTAAACGTAATGATTATGAATGTGGCGTAAAAATTTTAATAAACAAACATTTTAATAACTTATTGATAAACTAGTGTTTTGTGTGTTTTCGGCTGCAGAGATGAAGTCGACGATGCTGATTCGTCATCTCCGCAGTAGTGGACGCGTTTATACGCACTTTTCATATGGATGACATAATTTGAGAATATTTAAAAGTAGACATTTCAAGCTTTCCATATATATATATTTCTCGTGTCTGTGAGGCAAGTATACACTGAGTTTTGGTTCATTTTTGTGGCGCACTCAAGTTCACTTGAGACCAAGACAGCAAAAAGCGCATCCTGTTTGTTTTCATTATTTTATAAAAGGACAACGTTTTGTTGTTATTGTGAGTTTACAGAACTAAAAGCAAACCATTTACAGTTTCGAATGTTGGATTATTCTTATCTGTGCGACCAAAAATGACAGAGTATTTAAAGTTAAATGCAAATGATCGCACCGGCGCCTCGGTCATGCGGTAAGCGCGCTCTCCACACAAATACTTGAATATGCGCCAAATAATAGCGCACATTTCTCTAGGTTAAGAGCGAGCAGACTTGCAAAGTTGCTACTACTCACATGTTTCAAGTGCTAAGTCATATTTGAGGTCGATGAATGATAGGCGAATGTTTGGATTTCCTGCCGTTAACGATCTGTCCGTCACAGACTGCGTGATTTCGCCGCTTCCTGTGGAGGGTTTTTTTTTTTTCTGCGACTAACAGACTAATACCAATTTTGGCTGACTAAGCCTCTTCTCATCCACTAACGCTTAGTCGACTATTAGGGGGCAGCCCTACTATAGTCACACTTTAATTTTTGGGATTGACAACCGCATTTACTTACAGGTATGAGTCTCGAAAAGTCCTGTTCACACTGCAACTTACAGTAGCATCTCAAATACTGTCTGTATGAACCAAGTGTGCCACACAAGTCCTGAAAAGTGAAGCCAAAGCATCTCAATCGCCCCCAGATGGCTGGAAGCAGTATAGGTCATAAACCCCACCCTCTCCATGTAATGTAATGGGACGTGAGACAAACTAAACAATCAAATTACACTTTAAACATTTTTTAAAGACATTTACAAAGATGGTTTCTGTCATTTTAGACCGTTTTTAATCACGCTGGTGTTATTTAAAGAACAAACACTTGAACTAAGTTTGGTTTTAGTTAGTTATTTGATGCTATAAAAACGGGGGGTGAGACATCATGATTGACAGCTGAGATTGACAGCTTCTCTGAGCGAAGTAGTCACTAAAGCACTTTTTTTCTGGATCTTCACGAGGAGATTGAAGCTTTAACTTTAATTTCTACATTTCCATAACTGTTTATTTCACACCGACATAATGAGTTTGGGCTTGATGTTGCGGCTCCACTTCGTGCTCACTATGCGCAGACTCAGGCTCCAAGTTCACTATGCGCAGACTCGAGACGTCAGCGCCATATTGGCACACTGGCGGCTTCAGTTACTACAATCGAAGAGAGTGAAGGTGTGTCGTCCATCTTTTTTTTTTTTTTTTTTTTTTTTTACAGTCTATGGTATGAATGTGCAACGGGAGTCAAGCCTGTATTCTCTCACCAGTAACCTATAGCGACAGTGAACAAAATAACAAAGACAGTGACGTCCATAAAACTGAAAATCTTAGCACTTTTAACACGAGTCAAGCTGCAAGTTCATCCGACAAATCTGTTCATTAACTGACAGCAAGCTTTTATATCAGAGCGGAGAGTCGCACGTCAAACACAAAACTGTTGGGAGCAGTGAGAACAGTGACTGGATCTAAAACCCTCATATCTCCATCGGTGTTAGTTATTGAAAGCACACATGAAAACCCGCAACACATGGTAGATAGACACACGTTTGTGCAGAGCAGAGCGGCTCTCTTGCACTTTATGATGTGACAGACCACAAGTTGTCTAGTCCGGTTTTCATTCCCGTAAATAACTGAACTGTCTGTGAAGGATTTGACGTGTTAAAAGCTTGAGGGTTTGAATGTTTGACAAATATTTGTATTGTAACTTGTAGAGTTAGTTGGTTCCTGTAAGGAGTGAATATGAGACATTTTCATATGAAACTGTTCAGATCACAATATATGATAAAATATTTACAATATCACTTTTGGCCAATAATAAAAAGAAAAGTTACTAACAACTGATTAAATATTTTGTTTACCTGCATGCCATGTGACCAATAACTGAAATCAGAGAACTGTGAACATGTGTCATTAAATTGTTTAAATATTAACTTAAAATCTAAGGGTGTACTTCAAGTTAATATTTTATGCTGAGGGGTTTAGCTAACCAAAAAAAAAAAAAAAAGTTTGGAAACCCCTGCACTAACAAATGAAATCCTCTTGAATGCTCTACTGAAAGTGTTTTGCAGTTGTGCTGAATGGACAGATCTTCACAATGGACCGTAAAGTGAGGGAACCCGATCCTAAGGGCAGGTAACACCTGGTTTAAGAACAGACAACTCAAGTAAAGAGACAGAATGGGACGCCTGTATAAGTGCTCCAACAAATGATTAACTGAATTGTAAATGCTCAGAGGAAAAAGGAGAAACGAAACCCGTCAAGGGGCGTTGCTTTTTTTTGTTTGTTGTAGTTTCAACAACTTCAAATTCAAACAGTGAAACTGAAGGAGAAATTTTTAACTCCTTAGTAGTACACTCATAAAGAATAACGAAACTGAACACACGAAGCAAACAAAAGAAGTACTGGCTGTGAAAACCTAGTGCTCTTTCAACTTTTGGGCATTATAGGTGCCTAAAAATACTGTCTAGATAGGTGCTTCACTAGGTTGTGAGACAAAACAAAAGTAACGCCTCTATGAGAGGATGCATGTGAATCCCTGTTTAAACCTGCTGACCAAAATCAAACCACCCAGTTAGGATTAACACTCAGTTGAATGAGGTTTGACTAATGCCAACTGACAAACATTGTAATATAGGCTGTATAATAATAGTGTGGAGAAAAAAAAAGTGGCCAAAGATGCCTTTCTTTTGCTTTATTTATTCAAAATGTATTTATTTGATTCATTTTGTAAGAAAAATATGTATGTGTACGTATATTTGGTATGATAAATAGTACCTTTATAGATAAGATTGTATATGTACAGTACAAAAACATTTTTATACAAGCTGTGTTGATGTTTGTTTTGTTATCGTAACAGTTCAGAAAAAATAATGTTGAGTTAGATGTGATTGACGACAAAGACAGCCTGCATGCAGTGTCTTGAACTGAAGTTACTCAGGCTGTTTTTGTTCTCCACATGAACTGAACCAAAGGCACATGTTAGCCAGCTAATACTCCCATGAGGGCTTTAAATAGTGTCCTACGGCAATTACTGCGTGTTATGCAAGCCACCGACTCTGTTCAAGGCAAATTGCCTGTTATAAAATACTAAATAAATGGCGATAAAAGTGTGGAGAGCTTTGAATTAGCTGCTCCTCCTGTCTGCTCTCCAGCGCTGCCGTTAGTTGCGATAAGGCTAATAACTAGCAAATCAACCTCGCATGTAAATTAGGAATAAAAACAGAGAAAGAAACTTGATAAAAAGAATAAACTCACCGGGGATGAAATAGTTTCTCAACGGGCAGAAATGAAAACTTTAACCGTGACCGCGGAACGAACTTTTGCGAGCTGTAAAACGCAGTGCGTCGGTCTCCCATGAAGCTCGCGCAACAGCGCGCTGGCCAACACACTGCCGCGTGCAGCACAATGTAAACAAGTGTATTCATCCGCAGTGCGCTTCCCAGGGACTACTTCACGAACCACGCGACCAGCTTTTGCGCGTATACGGGGCCGTTTAGAGCGAGGGGTGAATTATAAACGTAAAACAAGATTAACTGAATAAAGATAGTGTGTGAGTCGTGGCAAAACGGGGTTTTTTGTCGTAAGTTTCAGAGTAGCTGTAGAGGCGTGACGTCACGTCCACCTGCTAAGGGCTGAAGTGATTCGTCGCTCAAAGAGAGAGGAACAAATACTGTCGCGGACAGGACTAGAACAGGACATGAGTCCTTCTGGGATGCATTACTTAATAACATGATAAACACGAGCGGTCGGTTAAAAAACAAAAAAAAAACAAAAAACGGCTTCTACAAATCTGGTGAAATGTGAATTAACTAAACGTATTGTAGATGCGAACGAGTGAAGATGTGAAAATGCGTTTAAAGGGTGTGCAGCGCCACCTTGTGGTGAACAAATCTGTGCACAGTTACAGGACACTTCATTGCAGACTACATACATACAGTAAGTACTTCATAACATGCAGTTGAAATAAATAACGGCAATACTCATACTTCGCATTCTGCTTCGTATTTATTCAATATTTCAAAACCTATAAGCAAAAGAAAAGAAAGAAAAAAACTAATAACTGATTAAATACAGAGATAAACAAAACATTCTATGAGTGAAACCCTGGGAGAACACAAGGCACCATTCCAGAAGATTGACAATCAGTTCGAGGTTTCATATCCTGATTGGGAGCCTGGAAAACCGACACAAATGCTCCAAAAAAAAAAAAAAAAATTCCAAAAATCCACCTCAGTACTCGCATTTCTCATTTAGAGATCAGTGGTAGGAAAAGGCTGAAATATGAAAGGTCAGCTGCATGTACAGATTATTTTGCACATCCTTGTCCATATGAAGGACAAACTCATAATTGTGCTTTTTAGTGCATTAAGAGACCTGGTTCATGATGCAGGTCTTTTTGGGCTTTCGACTTGACAAACCTAAATAAAATCGGCACACAGCATCATGACAAACACTGGTAAAGACAAACATAGGAAACGCGGTTGTAACTCCCTCTATGCGAGTGCAGAAGGACGCAGGACATGATAAATTATAACATAGGAGAACAGAAAGGAAATATCTTTGGTACTGAAAAACTAAAAAATATATGCTCTGATGATTACACAGGTCATTTTCAGTTACATCATTTCACAATACCTACACTAGCCCCTCTCGAATCCATCCATCCATCCAAACACAACAAAACAAACTACAATAATAAGCACTCTGAAACAAGACACAGTGTGATTATACTGAACAAAAAGGCAGTTAGGAGCAAATGCATAAGTAAAAAGAAAAAAACAACTTATATTAAGCATTTGGACTATTCTGATGAAGACAAGACACTTATGGGGTAAAGGGCTAAAGTTATTAACATATCAACCACAATGCAGTAACCCCAAAAAAAGGAGAAGTTCAACAGTGCTCTGACGCTTTTCTAAAACAGTTTTCATATACATAAAATACTACAAGAGGAGGTCTGGATACAGTTTTCTAAATCATAAAAGCAAAGCTGTTTGCAAGATTTTACCCTCATGTGATTAATTCAGGATTATTTAAATGTACTTAAATATTTAGTTTGGGGTGAAAACGAGGAATTGCATATGCATTCTGCTGTATATTTACTGTTATAACCAAGATTGTGTTACAACCACTTACATTTGCTCTGAATTCATTAACCTCCAAGCCAGAAGAGAAATGTGCAATACTTTTGCATAAAAGATAGTTTCCCAGAAACACATTAGGCTTAGCCTTGGACTTTTTTTAAGTTTAAGGTTCTGCCTAATGTGCGTCTAAGAAAAACAGCCCTAAGAGTTTGATCCTAATGGACGCTCTAACTCTGCAAATAAAATTTCTAACACATCGAGTATATATTCTGACGAGCACTGGACTGCACATTTGATCAGTAAACCTAGAAATAGTGGGGAAACGATAACAATTGGCAACATTGCTCTGTTGTGATGATTTATATTACATATGCTACTGCTATGTGATCTTAATTGATATCGCCTAAATATCTGGTATGAGAAAACTCCTCATGAAAAGCATGGAGGGATCATCTGCAACGCTTACAACTTAAAAACAGGGCTGTAACATTCCCTATGATATGAAAGAACTGCAAAAACCAAGAGTTCTGTTCGCCCAGGAGGGATTCTGTTTTCCGTTTTCAGTCCATTCTCTAGGATCAGTCCAAAAAGAGGGAAAAACGTGATGAATGTGCAAAGCTCGCTAATGTCTTGAGCGACCACCTTCAAATGCATGGTGCTCCTCGTGTGCTGAAAAGAAAAAGATTTAAATGTGTTAACCGACAATACAATTTAAATGAAAAACGTATAACATTGTATCAAACATAAATGAATGGTATTAGGGTTTTATAGGAACTAATCTAATGTTACTAATCTCACGTATCTAGGCCCGGTTTCACAGACAGGGCTTAGCCTAAACCAGGATTAGGCCTTAGTTCAATTAGGGTATTTAAGTAGCTTTTATAAACATACCGTAGAAAAAAAACATTACTGGTGTGCATCTTAAGACAAAACAATGGCTCTGACGTATTTTAAGATATGTCAGTACAGTTTGCTTTCAGTTAAAACAGCTCAAACATGCATTTTAGTCTAGGACTATCTTAAGCCTTGTCTGTGAAACTGGGGGATAATGTTATAACAATAAACTGTGAGCGCAGCACGGACAGTGTGACATGCACTGAGAAGAATGTAAACCACTGACACTTACGTTTATAAAATACTGCTTTAAAAGATATCTGTGGAAGAAGTTCGTAGATTCTTCCTAAAACGTTTGCCTCATTGGCAAAGAGGCGTTTCCATTCCAGACCTGAACCACATCTTCTCGTTCTCTCACACTGACACTTACTCCTACAACTTCATCCTCTAAAAGACATACAAATATTATTTTTCTTTAATAATTCTTATTCATTTTAATTTAACCCTTTGGTGCTCTTCGGTCACTTTTGGTAAAGAAATAAAATGTGTGTTTTTATTTATTTTTATTTTTTTTAAATTTTGTACTTCATCAGAATGGTATGATACCAAAGTCCCTTTAAGACAAGTCTTTTCACTCGGCGGCCCTCTTTGAAACGCCTCTTGGGCATTCAAGTGCAGCTCCTATCTCTTTGAATGGGGAAACATCAAATTCTGCAAAGCTGTTCGCCAAGCATTCGATTAAATTTCAAATTTGAAATCACCAATGAAATCTGACACGAACTGTCTCATAAATTTTGTTTCTAAACCCTCAAATCATGACAAAAAAAACTGTATTTTTCAGACTGGATCAGGTGCATGTGCAGTCCTAAGTGCATGTCTCTATAGGAAGCGCGCGTCTCACTGTTTCTATAGGAACCAGAGCGTCTAAAGGCCGCTGAAGTGACGCGATGGCTTCACCAATCAGCAATTGGCTCTTATTTAGAAGGCAGGACTTATTCCGCCATATTGCGTGTTGCACTTTCTTCCATTCGTAAAAATACGACTGACGCGTCTTGTGTTATTCTATAGTCTTTGGAGACACTGACTTTTGTGGCAAAAAAAAAAAAAAAAAAAAAAAAAAAAAATACACACTTATACTCCTCGCAGTCAAAAATGACTACCGTAGAAATTAATGGAAAATTTAAAAAAATAATAATAATAAAAAAACATTTGTTTTTGGAGGGTACAATCTACAAATCAGCCATGATGCAGAACAAAAAAAAAAAAAAAAACACTAAGCAATGAAGGGGTTAATTAAAATTATTGCATAAATATTTAGTACCATAAAATTCCCTCAGAATACAAATTAAATAAAAAATATTATTGAACAAAATATAAATTTCAGGTTTTCAGCAACTAATGAGGAGCACCAGAGGGTTAAATGTTATCAATAAAATAAACAAGTAATATAAATAATTGAATAAAACTTATTTCTACACTCACCTGATGCACAATAATCTGTGAATTGTTCACCAATCGTAGCCAACAGCAGCTCTTTCCAAACAGCTGTCTATGAGAAAAACGGATATAGGCAAAAATTACAATCTGGCAGCGATAAAACACACCAGAAAGTATAAGAAAATGCTGAATTTGTGTAGTATTAATTTTATGTATTTACATTATGCAATCTAACAGTGCTTTAGGCCTGAACTGACAGACTTACTGTGCTCTCCTTTGGCACTTTCATTTTCCAAACACCTCCCTTTGCATTGCTTTCCTCTTCCCTGTGTTGATATAGAAAACAATATATATTTAATGATATGGTGTATGTGAACCGCTTCAAAGACATTTCCAAAACTAAGGACACATACACTGATAGAATATACACTATTGTTAAAAAGTTTGGCGTTGGTAAAATGTTTACTCCAGTCTTCAGTGTCACATGATCCTTCAGAAATTATTCTAATATGATGCTCAAGAAACATTTCTTATTATCAATGTTGAAAACAGTTGTGCTGCTTAATATGTTTGTGGAAACATTTTGTTTAGGATCATTTGATGAATAGAAAGTATAAAAACCTAAATCTTTTGTAACATTATAAATGTCTTTTACAGACACTTTTGATCAATTTAATGCATCCTTGCTGAATAAAAGTAATTAATTGGCTAAATTTTCTTACATAAAAATCAAACTCACCATAGTGGTCTTCTTTCTCCTCGCATTAAGTGATAGCTACACCTCAGAGGAAGGCAGGACACAGAAGGAATGTTGTTGTACACACTCCAGAAACTCTGTATGTAATGAAAAAGAGGTCTTGCACAATGCTAGTTTATAAAAGCATTACACAGTTCATTGTGTTTATTACTGTACATTATAATGTTTTGATTCCTAATATCAATTAAGGCATATATATATATATATATATATATATATATATATATATATATATATATATATATACACACACACTATATATATAAAAACAACAATCAAGTAATATATTTATTAACAGTACAAACATAAAAAAAAATCAGTAATTTATGAAAGCTTGTTTCCGCCACTAAATAAAAAATAAAAAAGGTAATTGCGACTTTTTAACTCACAATTCTGACTTTTTTTTCTCAGAATTGTAAGATTTAAACTTGCAATTGTGAGATATAAAGTTAGAATTGCCTGATATAAAGTCAGAATTGTGAGATATAAAGTCAGAATTGTGATAAAGTCAAAATTGCGTGATATAAAGTCAAAATTATGAGATATAAAGTAAGAATTGTGGGATATAAAGTCAGAATTGTGCGATATAAAGTCAGAATTGCCCGATATGAAGTCAGAATTGCCTGATATAAAGTCAGAATTGTGTGATATAAAGTCAAAATTGTGAGATATAAAGTCAGAATTGCGGGATATAAAGTCAGAATTGCGGGATATAAAGTCCGAATTGCCGGATATAAAGTCAGAATTGTGAGATATAAAGTTAGAATTGCCCGATATAAAGTCAGAATTGTGATATATAAAGTAAGAATTGTGAGATATAAAGTCAGAATTGTGTGATATAAAGTAAGAACTGTGGGATATAAAGTCAGAATTGCCCGATATGAAGTCAGAATTGCGAGATATAAAGTCAGAATTGTGACATAAAGTCAAAATTTCCTGATATAAAGTCAGAATTGTGTGATATAAAGTAAGAACTGTGGGATATAAAGTCAGAATTGCCGATATAAAGTCAGAATTGCGAGATATAAAGTCAGAATTGTGAGATATAAAGTCAACATTGCGTGATATAAAGTCAGAATTGCGAGTTATAAAGTCAAAATTGTGATATAAAGTCAAAATTTCCTGATATAAAGTCAGAATTGCGTAATATAAAGTCAGAATTGCGTGATAAATAGTCAAAATTGTGATATAAAGTCAAAATTGCCTGATATAAAGTCAGAATTGCGTAATATAAAGTCAGAATCACGTGACAAAGTCAAAATTGTGTGATATAAAGTCGCAATTCTGACTTTTTTCCTCGCATTTGCCAGTTTTTAATAATGCAATACTGACTTTTTTTCTCAGAATTGTGAGATATAAACTCACAATTCTAGGAAAAAACATCAGTCTTTTTTCCCCTCACAATTCTGACTTTATATCATGCAATTCTGACTTCATAACTCACAATTGTGTTTATATCTCACAATTTTGATAAAATTACTCAGAACTATGAGATATAAACTTACAATTGCAAGAAAAAAAGTCAGAATTGTGAGATAAAAAGTCGCGATTACCATTTTTATTTTTTATTTCATGGCGGAAACAAGCTTCCATAATAATTAGAATCTGTGAAAATCTTGACTTAAATGTTAGCCTCCAAATCTGCATATTTCACAATGAAAACTCCATAAAAATGTAAATAACGCCACACCTTCATAGATATTAAAACGACTCATTTTTTTAGGCTGATCCAGCAAAACATACATTTTGTGCCCACAAAGAAACTGTAAATGGCAATTAAAAAAATACTTATAATAGTATTATAGCAGTACCTGTACAGTGTGGACGGTATATATCTTTTTCAAATTTGATTCACACTCCGCTGCCGTTGTACCTGGTAATGACCTGGAAGATAAATAAAGTAGAATTACAAGATGTATGCTGATAAATAGCTTTAAAAGAATAAAAATGAAAATTTTATAATCATTTACTCACCCTCATGTCATTCCAAACATGTTTGACTTTTTGTCTTCTGTGGAACAAAGGTGAATTTCTAAGTAATATTATCAAAAGCGTGACCAGGATAATGAAAGTAAATGAGAACTGGTGCTGTCAAGCTTCAAAATGACAGCTGGTTGCTGTGAAGAGCTGTGCTTTTTGTCATTTTGGAGCTTGACAGCCTCATATTATGTGAAAAAGAGCGGTCCGGTCAGGTCAGGACATTCTTCAGAAATTCACCTTTTGTGTTCCACAGACAAAAGAACATCATACAATTTTGCAATGACAAGAGGGTGAGCAAATAATAACAGAATTTTAATTTTTAGGTGAACTATCCCTTTAAATAAGACATTTGTGCAACACTAAGCTGGGCACATCAACCATATCTGTGTCATAAATCATAGATTCATAGAGGTGTTATCTTCCATCTTATGTCAAGTGCAGTGCTTGTGATCATGCAATGTGAGAACACAAGCATTTCACAATCGTTATAGCAACCAAATGCCAGTCAGACAGTAAACAGGACTTCAACCCTTCGAAAATCATTACCGAAAGAGAATTTTACAGAAGAGAAGCTTAAGAAAAAAGAAACTACATTATCAAAGATTTACAGCAAAATTATATATGTGTGTGTGTGTGTGTAAATTAAATTTTATGCAAATTAACAATCAACTTAGATGTGGCCTTTTCAATCTCAAGTTATTTAGCATCGACAGTGTCCTACATTTTAAAAATCTCAAACAAAAGTTAACTGGGCTCATGACAGAGCCTTGAGGTACACCCTTACCATATTACGCTGTTATATGATTGAGAGAGCTTCAAAAAGGACATGAGACCTGATATTAAATAACAACCATGACCTACAGGTGACTCGACCTACTTTAGCAAGTTATTGTATCAACTCTGCGATATGGAAACCACAAAGCTTACAACCACTAAATATATTCACTTGAACCATGTAATAGTGTTAGATGTGCTCGTTTAGAACCTGAAAAGAGTAAGGTTAACTATAGAAGAAAAAATGAGAAATATAAATATTGGGCCTTTGTTGACAGGCTTGTGAATGTAGAAAGTCTAATCCATTATAACAGTAATATAACAACATCATCCTACCGATCCAGCCAGAAGGTCCAGGGAGAGTGAAGAGGCAGAGAGGTGCCGTCCTCGACGTTGTTGGTGATGTTTTCCAGCTCTCGCTCGTCGATGTGGATGTTGTTTTCTGTAGAGTTCACTGGGCTGCTTTGTCTCGCCGTGTTCAGCTGCAGGTTTGGGGCTGCAGGAACCGCCATTTTTTGCTTTATTACCTCTAATCGATATGTGAGTGTTTTGCTGGGAGTTCTATATTAACCTCCACATCCAAAGATAGGCAGATTATTGATGCTGACTCATTTGCCGTTCGGCCGGCTGGACTTGCCGCGTCACCGACACAACAACAACAACAGAGTCGGACTGGAGAGTGTGAAGTCAGACACAGCGACCTCTGTCTCAACTACACTTCAAAATAAAAGCATAGACATATTTTAATATAATTGGTGTCATTTTTAAAACCCTGCTGAAAAAGCAATTCTAAACTGGTAGCTGATTTCTAGCTTATTCATTTGCTGGTGTTAGCTGGTTGAGCATCTTGGACCAGCAAAAAACAGTGTTTAACTAAAATTTGAAATAAAGCCAAAATAAAATATATGTTAAATATTACAGAAAAACTTAAATGACTTTAGTGAAAACGAGTTAAGATAATGTCATCTTGGCGACTAAATTAAATTAAATTAAATATTTAAATTAAACCAAATAAATAAAAAAAATAATAAAAATGTCAAAAGCAAATAACTCAAAATTAAAATAAAATTTAAATTAAAACTGAAAAAAAGTTTATAAATAATACTAAAATAACACCAAGCCGGTTTGCTGCTCTGACTAGATTAAAGTCACCATGAAATCACTTTTGACAATTCTTATTTTTTATGGAATATTGCAGTATTTATTATAAATGATATATTCGTGCACATTTTTTAAAAAATTCATGTGCCCTCATAATCTTTAGTCAAAAAATTACTTCTCCGTCTTTCAGCAACATCTCTTCTCTTCTCTGATGACGTTTACTGCCGCGAGGGCGAGACAACCTGTCACTCACATGAGATCGACCAATAGTAAACCACAACAATCCAATCAATTTCTGACAGACAAAATCAAGTCTCACCCTACATTTTTTTGGATTCGGACATGTCACAATAGGGAAGAAAAGACTATAACAACTTACATTTCATGCTGTTTTAAGGTGGCATAGGTAGTTTTATAGAGCATGGTAGCTGCTAATGACCAGTTCAAACCAGCTAGAAACTAGCTATTATGTTCCAAAACACAGCTAAGAGGGTGGATAAGACATGTTACTGTATCAACATTCTTTGTTTGCCCTCCAATTTAAGAGTTAGGGGATTGGAATTTCAATTAATTGTTGTTCCAGTAATTAAAAGGAACAACAAGTGAGGAATATGTCTTTTCTAAATCAAGCTGTGCAGGTTTGCTAAAGATGGAGATAGATTCAATGGATGTCTTGCTTCAGGCAGTGGGGTCATGTGCAGATGCCTAAAATTCATTAAGTGTATTTCAGTTGGAGAATGAAGTTGATTTATCTTAAAGTCTAGATGATTAAGTGATGCTATAAAGTTTTAGTATGCATCAGATGCAAGCAACATTGGATGAGTATAGAGATCTATAACATCAAAATTTCAATTAACAATTAATCAAATTTGTGAAAGGGCTTGTGTGATTATGTGCACCTATCTTAAAGTCACAATGAAATGGAAGTAGATACTGATCTGAGTGTAATGGATTAATGGATTGTTGGGGGGAAAAAAAAGTAGTGTGGGGACTTGGTTTTGTGCATCAGTTGTTGATTGGATGTTGAGATGGTGCTAAAGAGTGGAGGCAGATGAATGTGAGCTTGCAGGGGCGGGGTTTAAGTAGACTAAATGATTAGTGACGTATGCAGGATTTCCCTAGAGAGAAGTCTGTTATTTCACCAGAAGGTACAGTTATGGCATTTTGATTAAAAATTAAGGTAAAAAAAATATATATATATATAATAAATTACAGATCAGGCTTAACATTATGACCACTTTCTTCATATTTTGTTGGTCCCCCTTTTGCTGCCAAAACAGCCCTGACCCATCGAGGCATGGACTCCACTAGACCCCTGAAGGTGTGCTGTGGTATCTGGCACCAAGATGTTAGCAGCAGATCCTTTAAGTCCTGTAAGCTGCGAGGTGGAGCCTCCATGGATCGGACTTGTTTGTTCAGCACATCCCACAGATGCTTGATTGGACTGAGATCTGGGGAATTTGGAGGCCACGTCAACACCTCAAATTCATTGTTGTGCACCTCAAACCATTCCTGAACCATTTTTGCTTTGTGGTAGGGCACGTTATCCTGCTGAAAAAGCCATAGCCACCAGGGAATACCGTTTCCATGAAAGGGTGTACATGGTCTGCTTAGGTAGGTGGTACGTGTCAAAGTAACATCCACATGGATGGCAGGACCCAAGGTTTCCCAGCAGAACATTGCCCAAAGCATCACACTGCCTCCGCTGGCTTGCCTTCTTCCCATAGTGCATCCTGGTACCATGTGTTCCCCAGGTAAGTGACGCACACGCACCCGACCATCCACGTGATGTAAAAGAAAATGTGATTCATCAGACCAGGCCACCTTCTTCCATTGCTCCGTGGTCCAGTTCTGATGCTCACATGCCCACTGTTGGCGCTTTCGGCGGTGGACAGGGGTCAGCATGGGCACCCTGACTGGTCTGCGGCTATGCAGCCCCATATGCAACAAACGGTGATCCACTGTGTATTCTGACACCTTTCTGTCAGAAGCAGCATTAACTTCTTGTGCAATTTGAGCTACAGTAGCTCGTCTGTTGGATCGGACCACACAGGCCAGCCTTCGCTCCCCACGTGCATCAATGAGTCTTGGCCGCCCATGACCCTGTCGCTGATTCACCGCTGTTCCTTCCTTGGACCACTTTTGATAGATACTGACCACTGCAGACCGGGAACACCCCACAAGAGCTGCAGTTTTGGAGATGCTCTGACCCAGTCGTCTAGCCATCACAATTTGGCCCTTGTCAAACTCGCTCAAATCCTTACGCTTGCCCATTTTTCCTGCTTCTAGCACATCAACTTTGAGGACAAAATGTTCACTTGCTGCCTAATATATATATATATGTGTTATTCACTTCACCTTTCAGTGCTCATAATGTTATGCCTGATCGGTTTGTATAAATGAAACATATGCACAGATAAATCATTCACAACAAGATCAATAACAAGCACATAGAAAATAGAGTACATTTCCATTTCATGCTGACTTTAGCACAGTAAACATTGGTTACAATACAAGAATATAATATGGAAAATGTAAATGATCACCTCAAAATGCCCAAAATGTTTGGAGACCTTAATGAGTTTAAGAAGGTTTTTATTAGCTTCATAAGCTTCTAGATTTTTAACAAAGGTCAGAATGAGTGTGTAAATCTGTGCAAAACGTCCTTATGGGCAAGAAGAAGCCGATTTTTACAACACAATGCTATATTGGGAGTATTAATCAGTGATCAATTTTCAGTAGCGATCTTGGTAAACTGTAAATATACTGTATGAAATCTCACAAATAGATAAGCTGCTTCATATTCCAACAACTGCCAGTTTCTCTTTCTGAGTTTCCTTGCAATGAAGTTGAATAATAGAGAGTCCTGTGAATCTCGATATAATTTTACAAGAAATATGCAAAGGTTTAAAGTCTAAAAACAGAGAAAGATAAAGAACAATATTCTAAATACTCTCTTATCATCTTGTGAACCACAAAACATGTCTACATGGTACACCGTATGGATTTTTAAAGTTGGCCTTGCATTTATAATACTGTAAACTCACATAATCACAGTTTGTGTTTCCACCATGTAAACACACAAAAGTTTGTCATATGAAATAATAGGGGAACAAATCTCCCTGTACACGGTGGTCTAGTGTGATCTTATTGTCATGAACTCATGTTCTACAAACAGCTGCAGCAACAGATCGTTGACTCGGAGCTGTCTGAAAGATGGAGAAATGAGCTCAGATACTGTACATTTAGCATAAACGATTCTACGTTCTAAACACAAAGTCAAAACAGCCGTCTGCACGATTTAATGACAATGAACAATAATAATGCAAACTTGGGAGCGCTGATTTCCGTGGTGCACAAACATGGATTATATCTGGTAGGAGGAGGGCACAGAATATACAGTGGGTCTCGGCGTGACAGTGACTCACGTGAACATCAACACATCAATCTACAGGGTGCTCCACGAGGGTTTTCGGCAGGTACATTTCTGCCGGTTTGTCAAGATGAACATTGTCTGAATGGGTTGGAAAGATCCGTCTTCCATGTACAGTTACGAGTGTAGGAGCTCCAGGCCTCGTCCAGTGAGATTGCGGTGTCCGAATCTCTTCCCCTTCACAGGGTCTCATTATGCCCAGAGGAGTGGTCTCTTCTGGGCGTGGAGGCGCGGGACGACCCCTTGTCCGTGCTCTCCGAGCTGGAGCTCAGGTGCTGCTGTTCAGAGCCAGCACTGGAGGTGACCGTGGAGGAGGAGGTGGAGGAGGAGCGAGTCTTCTCCTTAAAGTCTGTGATGATGACAGTCACATTGCCCACTGTTATAGCGAGCTGCTGAGCCGAGCTCCTGTCTATGTTCTTCAGTTTAGGTCTGAAGTGCAAAAGAGAAACAGTGCAAGAAGGAATTAGACATATATTTATAAATTACTGTATATATTACATGTACAGTATCTCACAGAAGTGAGTACACCCCTCACATTTTTGTAAATATTTTATTATATCTTTTCATGTGACAACACTGAAGAAATGACACTTTGCTACAATGTAAAGTAGTGAGTGTACAGCTTGTATAACAGTGTAAATTTGCTGTCCCTTCAAAATAACTCAACACACAGCCATTAATGTCTAAACCGCTGGCCACAAAAGTGAGTACACCCCTAAGTGAAAATGTCCAAATTAGGCCCATTTAGCCATTTTCTCTCCCCGGTGTCATGTGACTCGTTAGTGTTACAAGGTCTCAGGTGTGGATGGGAAGCAGGTGTGTTAAATTTGATGTTATCGCTCTCACTCTCTCATACTGGTCACTGGAAGTTCAACATGACACCTCATGGCAAAGAACTCTCTGAGGATCTGAAAAAAAGAATTGTTGCTCTACATAAAGACGGCATAGGCTATAAGAAGATTGCCAAGACCCTGAAACTGAGCTGCAGGACGGTGGCCAAGACATACAGCGGTTTAACAGGACCGGTTCCACTCAGAACAGGCTTCACCATGGTCGACCAAAGAAGTTGAGTGCACGTGCTCAGCGTCATATCCAGAGGTTGTGTTTGGGAAATAGACGTATGAGTGCTGCCAGCATTGCTGCAGAGGTTGAAAGGGGTGGGGGGTTAGCCTGTCAGTGCTCAGACCATACGCCGCACACTGCATCAAATTGGTCTGCATGGCTGTCATCCCAGAAGGAAGCCTCATCTAAAGATGATACACAAGAAAGCCCGCAAACAGTTTGCTGTAGACAAGCAGACTAAGGAACCATGTCCTGTGGTCTGATGAGACCAAGATAAACTTATTTGGTTCAGATGGTGTCAAGCATGTGTGGCGGCAACCAGGTGAGGAGTACAAAGACAAGTGTGTCTTGCCTACAGTCAAGCGTGGTGGGAGTGTCATGGTCTGGGGCTGCATGAGTGCTGCCGGCACTGGGGAACTACAGTTCATTGAGGGAACCAATAAGCAGAGCATGATCCCCTCCCTTCGGAGACTGGGCTGCAGGGCAGTATTCCAACATGATAATGATCCCAAACACACCTCCAAGACGACCACTGCCTTAAGTATCTGTGGGGCATTCTCAAACAGAAGGTGGAGGAGCGCAAGGTCTCTAACATCCACCAGCTCCGTGATGTCGTCATGGAGGAGTGGAAGAGGACTCCAGTGGCAACCTGTGAAGCTCTGGTGAACTCCATGCCCAAGAGGGTTAAGGCAGTGCTGGAAAATAATGGTAGCCACACAAAATATTGACACTTTGGGCCCAGTTTGGACATTTTCACTTAGGGGTGTACTCACTTTTGTGGCCAGCGGTTTAGACATTAATGGCTGTGTGTTGAGTTATTTTGAGGGGACAGCAAATTTACACTGTTATACAAGCTGTACACTCACTACTTTACAGTGTACTTTACATTACTTTTCAGTGAAAAGATATAATAAAATATTTACAAAAATGTGAGGGGTGTACTCACTTCTGTGAGATACTGTATACAGTACTGTAGTGTTCATTGTGCAAATATTAAAGGGCTATTTTTTTCACCGTAAAATAAATGTCATCATTTACTCACCCTCATGTTGTTCCAAACAGGTTTATTATCATCAGTGTTGGGTGTAGTGCATTACTACACCCAACACTGATGATAATAAACCTGTTTGGAAAAAGTAAAGTAAGGGATTACTCTTAATTGTTCTGTAATTTAATTACAGTTACTTCTAATGTAATTGCGTTAAATACTGTATAGACTATAGAACAATTCTATATAAAACAATTGTGGATTTAACATCAATTTAATGTCTAATGATAAAATGTTTGTTTTTAATGTAAACTTCTCACTTTAAATACTTTGGTTAGTTCAAGAATAATTTATGCAATTTTAATTTATTTTTTTAAAGAATTAAAAGAGCAGTTTCTTGTCTATCCTTATATTGTTTAACTAGTTTGATTTACAAATTCATTCGCAATAAGTAATTAAATACTTTTTTTGAGAGAGTAATTAGTAATCTAATTACACTGTTGAAGATGTAATTAATAGCTAGTAATTAATTACTTTTTTAGAGTAACTGACCAAACAACACTGATTATCATTAAATAAAATTAAAACCATAAAAAACATTTACATTACTTGAAATAAATGTTAACTGAAATAAAAGGGAGAAAATCAACTTATTTTTTCAGCTAGTTGTCAAGGCATCATTTCTCATTTTTGTTTAGTTTAACTTGAAGTACTAAAATAACAAACTGAAATAAAAATTAATAAAAATAGATTAATAAATATATATTATACACACACACATATTATATATATATATATATATATATATATATATTATATATATATTCCTAAATATAAGACTTTCATTCATCATCAAAACACCAATGAAGATATTTTAATGAAATCTGAGAGATTTTTGTCCCTCCATTGAAAGTTCACACAATTAAAACTTACAAACATCACAAAGTACAAAAACACTGTAAAAGTAATCCATATGAATCACAAAGACACGATCGCTTTATATGATGAACAGATTTAGTTTAGGCTTTCATTCACATATAAACAAACAAGGTTTGTTCTCTTGCATCAAGCAAGTGCATTTTAGCTTCCTTTTACAATATTTGTTGTGCTCATATATATATATATATATATATATATATACACACACACACACACACATATATATATATACACACACATATATATATGTGTGTGTGTGTGTGTGTGTTAAACAATGTTTATTGATAGTGTCTCTTTAGAAGACTTGAATTAAACCCAGTCAATTCATATGGATTAATTTTACAGTCTTTATGGATTTTTGAAGTGTCAAATTTGTGGTGTAATGGACAATTACTTTATGCTTTGAAGATGAATGAAAGTTATACAGGTTTGGAACGACATAAGGGTAACAAATGACAGAATTTTCATTTTCGGGTGAACTATCCTTTTAAATATAAAGCAGCTTAACAAGTAATTTCTGTTTTGGCAGCGGATACAGTATTTGCAGTAACTTCATTCTGAGAGGGAAAAAAAAAGTCTTTCCAAAAACCATTGGCAGCCATTCCAAAGTGTGTTGCAGCATCATGCAAAAGTAAATGTTTTTGTAACCAATCATTAATTTACTCTGTCTTTTAATAAGAGGATAAAGAGAGTATTATTTAGCTGGTCATGTGATGACAGCCATTATAAGGGCTGGGCTCTCTTATGCACAATAAAACAGCTTTTTCCTAGGCCACTTATATGGCTATATGAGTATACTTTGTGTACATTATCCAGCATATATGATAATCCAATTTTAGCTGTCTACATTGCAAGCAAGTTAAAGAGCCCCTGGATTATACAACGGAAAAGACTATTAGCCGCTCATTGGATTTCCCCGTAACTCAAAGAAGTAACTGTATAAATTGAATGTGAAGTCTTCAGTAGGAATCAAGAATACTCGAATGCAGGTAAAGGCCCGCCTTAAAGTCACAGTGTAACGAAAGTAACAACTGATCTTTTTTTTGTAACGGATTATCGAAAAAGAAAAATGTAGGGAGGAATTGGTTCTATCCATTGGTTGTTGAATGGATGGATAGATGATGTTAATTACCATTTCATGCAAACCATTTCAAAAAACTAAGATCAGGGTAGCATTTCCCAAAAGCATCGCAAGCCTAAGCTGGTTGCAGCTCTATTGGTGGCAATGGTCCTACGATCAACTTAGCCTTTCGATGCTTTTAGGAAACGCAGCCCAGATCAGTTTTGAACTTACCGTGAAATTATAGATTTGTTATTCTTCGTGACAGACTTGCCAGCCTTCATGCCATTACTTTCCCCAGCTGGACCTTTCTGAATGAGTTTTGGCCTGTGAATGTTACAATATGCCATTAGTAACAAACTATTAGCATACAATTTTTTCCCACACTTTATAGGCTTAATCGTTAAACTCTAAATCTGTTTTTGTAGCTGGCCTGCAGTACTCCACTGGTGCTTTCATTTACATTTACATGTATTCATTTAGCAGACGCTTTCATCCATAGGGACTTACAAATGAGCAACATCACAAAAATGGGTGCTTGTCTCATTTAAGCTTAGCAGATGCACCATTTCAGTTAATTATTAAGTCAAGTGTCCAAAAAATGAATATTTTTGTACAATACTTGAACAGCTCCTGTTTCAATCAGCCCTGAATAGAAAGAAGACAAAACAGAATGAAACCGTTATAGAGTGCAACAGCGTCCGCCCACTTTTGCAGCGGCCTTGGATCCGGAAGCATTTTTCCCATGTGGATTTTTTTTTTTTTTTTTTTTTTTTTAAAGTTATAAGCCATGAACCAAACCAACCAGCTACGAGGTGAATCACAACATTACAAACTTTGATTTGAAGCAAAAAAGTATTTGAAAATAGAATAAAACGAGGAACAATGAACAAGACTATGTACTTAACAGCTTTAATGAAGGAAAGAGCTACAAGCCAGAGGAGAACTGGACCCCGACTGAGCCTGGTTTCTCCCAGGGTTTTTTTTTTTTTTTTTCTCCTCCATTCTGTCACCTGATGGAGTTTGGGTTTCTTGCAACTCTCACCTCTGGCTTGTTTAGTTGGAGACACTTAATATTCAACAACAATTTGACTGCACTGACTCTATTGGAGCTTGACAATGACATCACTGTTTTCTGCAGAACTGCTCTATAAAATGAAATTAGCTCATTTAATAATTGATGATCTTTACGAAACTGAATCAACACTGAACTGACTTCAGCTGAACAATGACACGATTTTCATTTAGAGCTGCAGTACAGAAGAAATGAACTGTTTGCATCATTGAATCATTTTCCTGTTAAAGGATTACTTCAGAATTATAATTTCCTAATAATTTACTCACCCCCATGTCATCCAAGATGTTCATGTCTTTCTTTCTTCAGTCGAAAAGAAATTAAGGTTTTTGAAGAAAACATTCCAGGATTTTTCTCCATACAGTGGAGATGACAGGTTTGAAGGTCCAAATGTCAGTTTCAGTGGAGCTTCAAAGGGCTCTACACGATCCCAGATAATGAATAAGGGAAAATTATATACTTTTTAACCACAAACGCTTGTCTTGCACTGCTCTGCGATCCACCATGCATTACATAATCACGTTAGAAAGGTCACACATGATGTAGGCGGAAGTACTGCGGTAGGGTGAAAAACTCCATCTCATTTTCTCCTCCATCTTCAAAATCGTTCGATATAGTTGTTTTACCTTTTTTTGTAAAGGCCGTTTGTTCTCTTTGTAAACCACTTGCTCGGTACTTCCGCCTAAGTCACGTGTGACCTTTCCAACGTGATTATGTAATGCGAGGCACATCGTGACGCAAAATGAACAATCGTTTCACTAGATAAGACCCTTATTCCTCGTCTGGGATCACGTAGAGCCCTTTGAAGCTGCACTGAAACTGTCAGTTTCAGTGCCGTTGAAGTCCACTACATGGAGAAAAATCCTGGAATGTTTTCCTCAAAAACCTTAATTTCCTTTCGACTGAAGAAAGAAAAACATAAACATCTTTAATGACATGAGGGTGAGTAAATTATCAGGAAATTTTAATTCTGAAGAAAACTAATCCTTTAACCCTGTAAAGCTGCTTTGAAACTATCTGTATTGTATAACGTTCTATATAAATAAAGGTGACCTGACTTGACAAGCACTGTGAATCACAAATTAAAAATGATTTTAATTTGAGCATAGAAGTAGTGAAATCTACTTCGAATTCAATTACATCATCCGTCATACATCATTCCACTACATGGAAGAGGGTGGGTGCTAAAGTGTTCTTTTGGAGTCATTTGCTTGTTTTATTTCTATGATGGGTGGAGATTATCTGCAGAATCATGGGTAATGTCGTTTTTCACCAAAAATTCCTCTGTTAAAGGTAGGGTAGGCAATTTTTTCATACAAACTTTTTGTTATTCTGGTTGAAACTCTCTTCATATCCTGATAGAAATAAATAATAGAAGTGGTCTAAATATTAAAAAACTGTTTGAGTCTCAGGACCAAAAAATGTTTGTCCAATCATTGCATTCAGTCCGAATGTCCTACCTGCCTGTCAACATATGTATTTGCATACCTCCGCAGACCTGCTCGCGCAGACATCACATGTCATCAGCTCGTTCCATAAGGTTATGCAGAGTTGCACCGCAAACAAACAGCAGCCACCTTTTACAGTTCCTCCTGAACCAAAACAGCGAGCTTATGCTGCGTTCATGCCATGTCATAACTGTAATTACAAGATGGCATTCTACCCAGAGCTGTTCACGTCCTCAGACTCAGATTTATGCATTTTCTGGCAACACTATTAATGGCAAAATTAGTCCGCAGCAGTCAGGTGGTATATGTAAGAGCTCTTGTAAGTTGTTTACATTCATTATTATTGTAATATTATGTTCTTTGAGACATGAGGTAATTTAACGGCGTCTCTCGTGATGCTTTGCAGACTCTGCTCTGGCTGTGTGTTCATGTGTTTTGAAGGAGGCGTGGCTTTGCAAGGTGCTCTGAAGGGAAGGTGGGATCTCTAGCTTTGGAAGCATGCTTGCTATTGCTAGCCTCTCCGAAATTGCCCTACCCTACCTTAAAACATGATCATTTAAAAATAAGTTGAAATAATGCAGGCTGATGGCTTCAACAAATATACCATCGATTAACAAACGCGTAGCTCACAGTAGCCATTGTGTCTTTAACGGTTTATAAGTTAGCGTCAAAAATCAATTCCCCTATGGAGAAAATGAATGGGATTTTTACTTCTGGAACCCGACTGTTGCACTCTCTAATGTAAAATTGACAACAAGCGTCAACAGATTTCAAAGAAATTCACATGATGTATTAATTGCATGTGTTTGTTAACTTTGACAGCCCAAATACCAATATCTGATTGGATCAAACCAAGACCATAAAAGACTCTTAGCAGAGCATGGTTGCATAACAACACTCACTTCATCTTCTTAGCAGTGGGCTTTTTACTGGGCGTGAGGCTTTTATGCCTCTCTTTGTGTTTCTCCATCATGGCTCTCTCTATTTTTCCTTTTTTGAGTTCTTCTCTCTCTGCACCCATCCTCTCTGCCGGCTGCATCCCAGAGCTTGCCGTGTGTGGGTGATCTTTATCCATGTGCTCTCTGTGAGGCTGAAGTTTTTCCAGTATTGCTCTGTCCGTGTGCTCTCTGTCTATTCTGTTGTGCTGCTGCTGCTGCTGCTGCTGCTGCTGCTGCTGCAGCAGGTTGGGGGTCAGTCCTGCTCGCTCAGGCCCCCTGTCTGTATCAAGCGTTTGCGGTTTGTCCAGCCCACGTTCCTGTCTCCGATCCTTATGAGAATGTCCACGGTCCAGCTGACCTCCATCCAGACTTAATCTCTCAGGATGGTCGGAGTCAGGGTGGAGACTGCTGAGTCTATCTGAGTCGGAGTTGTCCATGTCGAAGTGGTCGTCGTCAGGCAGGTCTCTGTCTGTCCTTTCCCTTCTTTCTTTCTTGGCTGGGGGTGGGGCGGCGTACTGTTGAGCGACCTGCTGAGCCACGAGTTGAGAGTTTATCCTTGGTTTTCTGGAAAAGATAATGTTACAAGAAATCAAGTGCTTTGCCAATATATAGAGAGCAGGAGAGGGTGATCTCAGGTAAAGTGGGACAGTTTCTGCTAATATGTCACAGGCGTTTTAAAATATGATGCCAGATGACCCTCATACAACACCATTTCAAATAGTAAAGATCTCCACTATAATACACTGAGCAAAATGAAGAAATATTAAATAAAAAACCTTACATGTCCCATTTTACCTGCATTCATCCTAAAATGTACATTATATTTTGGACACAAAATTTAAAAATTCTGTCATTAATTACTCACCCTCATGTCGTTCCAGACCCCTAAGACTTTCGTTCATCTTCGGAACACAAATGAAGATATGTAGAAGATAAGCTTAAATTCAATCTGTTCATCATATAAAGTGATCATGTCTCTTCAGAAAATTTTGGACTAAACCACTCAATTCATATGGATTAGTTTTACGATCTCTTTATGAACTTTTTGAAGTGGTAAAAAAGTGGTAGTTGCATAGCTGTCAATGGAGAAACAGAAATCTCTAATTTTTCATCAAAAAGATCTTCATTTGTGATACGAAGACGAACAAAAGTCTTACAGGTTTGGAACGACATGAGAGTGAGTACATGATGACATAATTTTCATTTTTGGGTGAAAAAAAAAGTAAACTTTAAAAGTAAAATCATTAAAACTATGAAACGGATTTATGGGAATTATTATGACTCCAAAAATGTTAAACAAATCAAAACGACACCTCTGTTTAAAAGTTTGGGGTCAGCAAGATATTTTTGAAAGAACCTTTATTCAGCAAAGATGCATTAAATCATGACAGTAAAGACATTGGAGACTAAAGAAATGCTGTTCTTTTAAACTTTATATTCATCAAAGAATCCTGAAAAAAAAGTGGTTTCCAATAAAATATGAAGCAGCACAACTGTTTTCAACATTGATAATAATAAGAAATGTTTCTTGAGCATCAGATTAGCATATCAGAATGATTTCTGAAGGATTATGTGACTGAAGACTGGAGTAATGATGCTGAAAATTCAGCTTTGCATCACATGAATAAATTACATTTTAAAATATATTACAATAGAAAAAAGTTATTTTAAATTGTAATAATATTTCACAACATGACTGTTTTACTGTTTTTAATCAAATTAATGCAGATTTGGTGGCCATAAGAAACTGCTTTCAAAAACATTTATAAAATCTTACTAACCCCAAACTTTTGACCTGTAGTGTAATAATTAAAAAATGTTGAAAAATGTGTATGGTCTATTGTTAAAGGCTGTCATTATACAAGAACTGATGGGAGGGGAAGCAACTACTTCTGTTTGGAAAAATGGCATGATTATTGACCAATGCAGATACTCTCAAAATGGCAATTACTTGGCTGATATATCTTTCTATCAACAATTCCAACACATGGAATTTCATGTCTCAATATTCTCAATAATACATCATAATGGCACAGCAAAAAGCATTGAGAGATCAATTCTGGGCAACCAATTTATGCTTTAATGAGTGAGGGGTGTATTCTAGAAACATTACCTCTCTGAAAAAAAGAGTGAATTTCAGTTAAGGGAGATTCACAGTAAATATTCACGGATCTGAGTTAATAATACCCCCGCTGACAGTTCATGTCATTGATTGGCGGCTCTCTATGATGCTCTAATTATATTACCTGTTCCAGATTTAACTACTACTACTACTACTACTACTACTACTTATACTGACAGCACATTATCTCCATCCCCTAATCACATTAAAGAACAAAGAATTTCATTTTGCTAAATAAATCAGAATAAAAATATTTTCTTTGCTGCAATGTCCTAAACATTGACATTCCCCAATTAGCTTTGATTATGTTGTCTGATTGATTATCGCAGTTTTGAGTTTTGCCAAAATCCCATTTGACAACTGAAAATCTACTTTGATCTTTTTTTTTTTTTTGCATTATTATAGGTGTGTGGTCCACTCTACAGCACAATACTGGGTTTCTGTGCAGGTTTGTTTGTGTGGTACTAGGGATGCACCAATGCAGGGCCGATTATATCCTGTCAATCAAAACGGAGCGGAAGTGTGTCAGACTGGAACTCATACTGTGTGTTAAGAAAATGTCTTGTGTAGAATCTATGTCTGTCTAAGTTAAAGGATTAGTCCACTTTCAAATAAAATTTTCCTGATAATTTACTCACCCCCATGTCATCCAAGATGTTCATGTCCTTCTTTCTTCAGTTGAGAAGAAATTAAGGTTTTTGATGAAAACATTCCAGGATTATTCTCCTTATAGTGGACTTCAATGGACTCCACTGTTGAAGGTCAAAATTACAGTTTCAGTGCAGCTTCAAAGGTCTTTAAACGATACCAGATGAGGAATAAGGGTCTTATCTAGCGGTCATTTTCTAAAAAAAAAAAAAAAAAAAAATACAACTGTATATGCTTTATAAACACAAATGATCACCTTGCAAGTGGTTCCGCCTTCCGTATTCTTCAAAAAGCTTACGCTGTATGTCCTACACCTTCCCTATTCAACTTACAGAATGAACGCGGCGCCAGTTACGATTTTTCCGTAAGTAGAATAGGGAAGGTGTAAGACATACACCGTAAGCTTTTTAAAGAATATGGAATGATACGGAATGGCGGAACCACTTGCAAGGCGATCATTTGTGTTTATAAAGCATATACATTTGTATTTTTTTTTTTAGAAAATGGCCGATCATTTTGCTAGTTAAGACCCTTATTCCTCATCTGGTGTTGTTTAAAGCCCTTTGAAGCTGCACTGAAACTGTAATTTTGTCCATTGAAGTCCACTATAAGGAGAATAATCCTGGAAAGTCATCTTGGATGACATGGGGGTGAGTAAATTATCAGGAAAATTTTATTTGAAAGTGGACTAATCCTTTAATGCGAAAATAACACATTAACAGTAAAAAAAAAAATCAGCGACATTAAAGCAGGCTATGAAACCCTATGAATCACCCGTAGTTCAAGCCAGAGTTGCCAGGTCCACGGTTTTCCCCACACCAAACATTATTTGTAGCGCGCCTCCCATCTAATAATCACAAAGAGCTTTGTTCTAATAAGAAACAAAGTCTCAGCTTCCAATTTCTGTCTATTTTATCCCAAAATCCAAACAATAAATGGTGTTTTGACGCTCTTAAATGTGACGGGACAGATCGCTGTAGCGCCCGGTGTGCGAGTCATCTCTTCCTCTTTAATATAAGTTATAACACACAAAAAACAAAACATGCATGAACATCAGAAGGCATGTTGAAAGATACAGTACCAAAATGTATCATGTCTCATGTAATCGGTCAGTGTTTCAACCACGGAATGATTATAATAAAACAGCTCGTAAACAATGGCTACGTTTACAAGCACCCAAATAATCCATTTGTAATCGGATTGACGGCTCAATCGGATTGAAAAACGTTCATGTAAACACCTTAATCGATCCGATTGAGCTCGATCCAAATGAAATTTCGATCGGATTGGAAGGGGTGGTTTATTGCTTTTCTAATCTGATCCAACAGCAAAAAATGACCATGTAAACGCTTGAATCCGACTACTTTCTCAATCGTATTCAGAAGTCTCTGGGGCACATGCGCAGTGCAATGTTGACACGCATTACGCAGTGCGCAAGTTCATGTCTTTAGTTGTAAAACCATTGCTGATTTATGAATGCGTATGCCAACAGGGCAAAAGTAACGATGAGCTCTGTTGGTGTCACATCCATGGTTGTCTCCACAAGTGTGATTGATACGACGTCACACACAGAGCGCATGCACAAAAGTTTTAATCGGAATGTATATAAAACACATATAAACAGATATTTGAATCAGATTACAGATTACAGAGTACATATAAACAGATCTGCAATCGGATTCAATTCATTCAGATTGATGAAAATTGGTGCATGTAAACATAGCCAGTGTCACGTAAAGTTGCATTTACCTCAGGAAAGTTATCCAATGTTTACAGTTTGTTAGTTTGTCATGAAGACAAGTGTTTATGAAAACTACCTTATGTGCAACTGCATTGTGTACAAACATTTCAGTTTTTATTTGAATGTAATTATTATATCTAAAAATAAATAGCAGTTGAATTTAATAGTTTGGGCTCTTTTGTTCATTTTAACCTCTAATATTATAGTAATGTACCAAATGAGAGGGTTCCCTGTATATTTTACAGCATTAGGAAAAAAAATCTCTCCCAACTAAAGAAAATCAAACTATCAGTATCAGTAGATATCGTTCTTAATAATCGGCTATCGGTATCGACAGAGAAATTTAGTGGTACCCTGCTGATTCCCTCAGCTCTTGCTACTCTGGTGTAAATGACACTCACTCAAGTCAGCAGAACGGCATAATAAACCAGGCCTCATCAAGCAACCTCTCTACAAGAGAGCACGGACTGATCCTGTAGCTTCAACAAAGCTAGAAATATCAACATTCAAGCATGCAATTTACGCCGAGATAAGATGCCAGCGTACTTCACACCGTGCACAATACATGAAAAGACCGTCACTTTGGCAGAGATATAAACACCTGCGACAGAGCCAGAGTGCACTAGACACATTCATCCCACTGGAGTATTTGGCTGAAAACAGGTAATGGGGCAAAACTTAAAAGGATATGGTGTTTCTTTCATGATCGGTCAATTTCAAGAGCAGTCCTTTTGAAAAAATATGAAATTTTTTATTTTATTTATTATCTTTTTTTTTTTTTCATTAGAATTATCAGCATAAAATTTGAAGTTGAATTAAAATATTACAATTTCAGAATGTTTTTGAGAATGTTCCAGAAAGAACCTAATGTTTGAGTGGAAGCATCTGATATTTTGCACAGAGGAGTTCACGTTCAATGCCACAATTTTGCTTATTTGATTAGTGACCTAGAAATAGTGTCAGAAATATCCCCACTGTATCTCATTATCCACTATTGGGACATCTGAAACAGCTAATATAATTATACACTACCATCTGTGCTTTGCTTTGGAAAACAATTACACATATACTGATTATCAACTCCAACATTTTTTTAAACGCATTCTTCTTCACCATGGGCCTATATATCTGATTTTTAATTTTACAGACAGATCCCTTTCCTACATCTTGGCTGCAAGCCATAGGCGCCAACTGTACCCTAAATTCTAGCACATAACGTCATCAATATGATAGCATCAGTGCATTAGTGACCACAGCCATGCATCAAGCTGTAAAAAACAGCAGAGGGTTTCATATTTTGCACAGCATTGAACAAACAGCTCAGCGTGCATAACAAAACAATGTCACGCTAACAAACCAGAGATGTTTAATGCCGTTTTTAATTTCCTATAGGATCAAATAATGGGGCCCTGCGCACAGACCAGGATACTTCCATACCAGCCGGATCCTGTCGCCTGTCCTAGAGTGTCATTGAAATTCTACAGGAATCAAATGACGTCAGCAGGGATAAAGACACAATCCACATCAACAAGTCATAATATCAATTTTGACATTCTCACTGCATGCATGTGCAATGTGTTTATGATGGCTATGAATGCATAACCCCCTCTCATAAGCTGCAGTGTGTCACTTTACCTTGTAGATGTACCTTTCCGCACATCACATATACTGCATTTGAATGCCTCTGCACTGTTTTTGAAGGTGCAGACGCTACAGTCCCAAAATCCGTTGTCTGCAGAGGGCTTGGCTTGTCTTTTTGGCCTGCAAGATTTAAAGAGGAAATGGTTATGGTATTTAAATAGCACGCTGCACCCTAATTAGTTCAAGTGTCATCATATGCACTTCATTCTACGTGGTGTAGTAGAAGACGCCTGTCCTTTACAATCACACAATAACACTTGCAATTTGACGATTTTGCATGCCTAAAGGGTAAACAGGCTTTATCTGTTGAAAAAAGGCGAAGGAAAAAGAAGAAAGGAGGCGTTTCCTAAATTCCCTTTGTCTAAAGCTGGATACCGGGAGTCAGGCAAGGCTCCGTATCCGCCATGGCTGCGCTTTTTTTCCGTTAAATCCGACCAGGAAAAATAAGTAGACTTCAACCGCAATACGCGGCTATTTTTCAATGTACACAAACGCGCAAGATGCTTTATAAAAAGACAGAGCAAATGGGATGTTTCTATACCTGGATGGGCTTTTCTTGTCGCCCATAATGGGAGAAACACCGTCTTCCAGAGGAGGGGGCTTCTGTAATGTACAGTGTGAGCTCCAGACAGAGCCGCTGCTGCTGTTATCGCACACTTGCACTCGCTGACCGCTGCAGCGCAAGGCGTCGGTCCGTCACGTGACCTCGTCTTTAGCCAATCACAGCTTGCGCACGTTTAAAAGTCTAAGTGTTTTATAAATAAATGTGGTCATTTGAAAACTATGAACAGCATACATTTATTGTAACCTATGAAGCAAAATAAGAAAAAATAAAACATAATAAATAAATTATGGCATGTTTTATAGGATATTAAGTCCAAATGAATCCACACTGAAAATAAAAAAACTTGGAAACAAAATGTATTTCGAACCTGGAAATAAACAGAAATGTTTATGACTGAAAACATCTCTGGAAAAAAAAACAAACAAAAAACTTAAACCTGCCTAAGATGGTTTGCTGGTCTCCCAGTCTGGTTTGTCTGCAGAAAAAAAAAAGAGATTTTAATTTAAATCGAAAAAATAAATATTTAACAATAATTAAATGAGTAAATATGTCATTGATCTTCTGACTTTGCACTTAAGGTCAGATGCTCTTTGGATCATCTTAAATCAAGTTTTGCACAACTTCATTTTATTTTTGCGATTCAACTTTTCACTTAGGCCTAATTGTTATAATTTTCTAATGAAAAAAATATGTCGTAGATTATAAAATGACAGCAAAATCTCAGAATCAGATCCACACACACTCTCTGTAGCACTTTATGAGAATTCAGACGTCATTTGCAGACACAAGTTTAAAGACATTTCAGCCCATAGCTTATGTGTTTTTACGTATGTTTTATGTACACTTTTAAAAAGAGAAATGTTGGTTGTAAAGGTAAGAGTTGTAAGTTGTAAATGGACAGTTACTTTTTTAATAGTGCATACACTACCTTCCTCTAGTTAGCTTTTAATTTACAGTCTCTTGCAAATATATTCAGACATATTCATTGTTTCATTTCACTACATTACATGTTCATATTTACCACTCTGCTCCCCATTTGACTATAATTAAGCTCTGAGATCCAAAATTCTTATGCTGTTTTAATCTTCAATGATATTCTTCATTACAGTGTAGACCTATTGATAAGTGCAACCTCACAGGCAAGACAAAACAGACCAAAACCAACCAGAACTGCTTTATTATGCACTTTCTGGACTGAGAAATCACTGCCTCAGCCTAAATCAGCACCAACTATATATGTACAGTATAAATGTTACAAGTTCTACTTGTAATATTACCTTCAATTTTTTATTTGACGTTGACGGATACATATGGGTTACAGTTTACTATTTAAAAGATTGTTTCTTGCTCCTCAATGCCAGAACAATTTTCATAAACATCCAGACCTGGCGCATGCTCAGCAGCAGCAGTTAGGTAGTGACGTCACCGGCGCCATATTAAAGATTTGCTGCTGTTTTCTCCGTGTTGCTGTTGCCATCTTTCTGTCTCCAGCTGGACTCAGAGAGACCAGAGAGTAGCAAACATACCTCCACAATGGAAATCGACACACTTCTGGGAGCCTTCAGAGGTACCGCTAACAAATAATGAATAACAGAAAAGGTTTGGCAAATTCGTTAGCTTGTAAGCTAAGCTAGGAAAGCAAACTAGCAGCCGATGCTAGGTGCTGGTCATGCCGGAAAAAGCATTAAATACCACTAATAAACGATATAGATTAATTCTCAACAATACACAGAAAATGTGTTTGAGTTGATCTTGTAGATGTACCGCGTCGGAAGTTGATAAAGTCCTCTGCTACCCGGGAACAGACAGAAAGCCGGTTAGCTGTAAGCTACACTGCTGTTACTGTGTGAGCACAGAATACACTTGTTTAGTCGTTTATCTACGGTCTGAAACTTCTTACTTGCATTAACTTAGCTGCACAGTCAGCAGAAAAGTTTGTCGGGCGCTTATTCGTATGACTTAACTTTGTAGAGGAGTCTGCAACAGAAATGTCATTTTTAAAGTGCTTTATTGGCATTTTTCATACAAAATTGCCGCATGAATTCACACTACAAGTAATGACAGACAATAACAATAATAATAAAAAAAAGTCAGTAATTTTGATAAACACAAAGGAATAAAATAAACATTCCACAGGACATTAATGAATCATGATTGTTTACTGTGTTGTTTACTGTAGATTTCGAGAAGAAAGGAGAAAAAGAAACCTGCCCGATTTTGGACCAGTTTCTATCGCATGTTGCAAGAACAGGGGAGACCATGTAAGTCCAGCACTCTCACAGACAGTGTCAGAGTCAAAGGGTTAGTTCATCCAAAAAATGAATTTCATTAATTGCTCACCCTCATGTCGTTCCACACCCGTAAGAACGTTGTTCATCTTTAAAACATAAATTAAGATATTTTTGATGAATTCCAAAGTTTTTTATTTTTTATCATTCATGGAAAGCAATATAATTAGCATCAATCAAGGTCAGAAAGGTATTAAAGACACTGTTAAAATAGTCCATATGACTACAGTGGTTCATCCTTAACGTTATGAAGCGACGAGAATACTTTTTGTGCGTCAAAACAAAAATGATGACTTTATTCAACAATTTCTTCTCTACCCTGTCAGACTCTTATGCAGTGAACGCAGTGCAGCGCTTCTGTGTTTACATCCAAACACAGGCTCAGTATTGACCAGCTCCTGCGTCAGCATCACACGCATACGTCGTGCTGCCAATACTGAGTCTGCATTCTGACGTAGAACCTGGAAGCGCTGCAACGAAAATAGCGTAGGTGATTGACGGGAGAGACAAATTTGTTGAATAAAGTTGTTTTTATTTTGTTTTTGCGCACAAAAAGTATTCTCGTCGCTTCATAACATTAAGGTTAAACCTCTGTCGTCACGTTAACTATTTTAACAATGTCTTTAGTACCTTTTTGGACCTTGAATGTGGTAATTACGTTGCTTTCTATTGAGGATAAAAACACATCTTGGATTTCATCAAAAATATCTTAATTTGTGTTCCGAAGATGACCAAAGGTCTGGAACAACATCAAAGGTTTGGAACGACATGAGGGTGAGTAATTCATTTTTGGTTGAACTAACCCTTTAAATGCACTTTAGTTTATGCTATTGTAGAAATAATATTACTTTATTCACAAGTATTTTAAAGTCAGCATGAAATGGAAGTTGTAATAGAGAATGTAAAGCTACATCATACCGCGTTGCATTCTGGGGCGGTGTCTCCATCTTAAAAGGAATGCCAAAATTAATACCGACGTTCTGGTTTTGAATTTTAATTAAATAATCACATACTTCATGGCATCATTTGCAGGGAAGAGAAGCTATTTTATAGTATTGCATGTAGGGATGGGTGATATGGACTGAATGAAAATGTACTCACCATGGAAATCAGAATTGACAGTTCTTATTTTTTTATGGAATATTGCAGTATTTTAAAAGACTTATCCATGCACATTATTTAAATAATAATAATAATAATAAAAATGTTCCCTTGAAATCTTTAATCTAAAGCATTATCTTCCCATCCCCCTGACAAAGACATCTCTTCTGATACCGTGTGCACCGGCGTGAGGGCGGGACGATAGTAATCCCTCCCCTCCAACACCTGTCATTCACATGAGATCACAGCAATTAGCAAACAACAACAGTCCAGTCGTGATGGACAAAATCAAGTCTCGCCTTACGTTTCTTCTCATTCGAGAAGCTGTTTCACTCGGATATGTGTCACAATAGAGAGGAAAAGGTGATCATAATTTTGTTTTCATGCTGACTTTAAATGCGATTTTACCCATTCAGAGTGTGTTGTTAGAGTAGAGAAGTTTCTAATTCCCTTTATTGAATTGCCTATTTCATCATCTTTATTGATTCATTTACAACATTCCTCAGCATTCAATGGTCTCAGTTTAAAAACTACTTCCTCTTCAAACTGGAGAAAGTGATGGATGATTTTAAAGCCTCATGTCCAGAGCAACGGGGACCTGCCAATCCAAACGTTGAGTACATTCCCTTTGAGGAGATGAAGCAGAGGATTCTCAAAATTGTCAACGGATACAACGGGTAAGAGACAACATTCCACAATTCTTTATAGAGGGAAAAACATTGATGCAACATAGTATCTTGATATTTTGAGTGGGGCTATTTTATTAATACATGGAGGCCAAGTATTAATTGATTCAGGGCCTGAATTTTAGCTCAGGATTGCGATTATTGTGCATAAATGCGGGAAATAATGATTATTCTTTCTCTCAGCTGTAATTTCACAATCAGCACGAGTAAATAATTTCTCTCTCAGACACGCACAGTGAGCTGTGTGTTAAGGAAGCGCATTCTCACATAATATGAGTTGTAAAAACAAATACATTGGCTTGAAATGTGCAAAAACAATTATTTGACAACTGTAATTTCTATTAAAATATGTCTAAAATATGAGGAAACAAATATTGAACGAAGGAGATGGATATGAAGATGTGAAATGAACAGACTGAGAACTTTATCTTATTAGATAAAAACGTATATGGACAAAGTTTTCCTTCGGGGACATTTGCAGTTGAAAAAAGGTAATCGCAATGCATTTTATTGCAATACTCAGCATATCGCAAAATGTTTAAAATCACAATATTGTGTTGTGGCTTAAAGGGATAGTTCACCCAAAAATGAAAAGTTTGTCATTACTTACACACCATCAAGATGTTCCAAACCTGTATGAGTTTTTTTTTCTTCTGTTGAACACAAAAGTAGATATTTTAAAGAATGTTGGTAACCAGACAGTTGACGGCACCCATTGACTTCCATAGTAGGAAAAAAAAAAATACTATGGAAGTCAATGGGTGCCGTCAACTGTCTGGTTACCAACATTCTTTAAAATATCTTCTTTTGTGTTCAGCAGAAGAAAGAAACTCATGAGGGAGTAAATTATGACAATTTTCATTATTGGGTGAACTATCCCTTTAAGAATCATGATAATATTGTACCATGGGGCCTCTGGTGATTCCCACCCCTAGTTGTTTAGTCCCTCTGTGAAAATATTAAAATTAAAATGATTTTTTTCTTCAGGATTCCTTTCACTATTCAGCGTCTTTGTGAGCTTCTTACTGAGCCGAAAAGAAACTACACAGGAACAGACAAGTTCCTCAGGGGTGTGGAGAAGGTATGATGCATTTAAGGAAATGAACAATTCTTTGGGAACAGATTATTTGTAGTTGATAATTAAGGCAGATTAAAACTCTCTACTCAGTTAAAAAGAAGTGTTTTGTTTTTTTCTAGAATGTGATGGTGGTCAGTTGTGTGTATCCTACCTCAGAGTGAGTTAAACTCTTTCTGCTCTATTTTACGGTTTTGTGAGTGGGCAGTTTTCAATGTCATCTTTTAGTGAAAAACCGTTCCGCTGTCCTTAATACCATTATGCATCTTTTATTTTTAAAGGAAAAAAGGGTCAGGTTGTGTGAACAGAATGAATGGTGTCATGTTCCCTGGCAACACTTCAGCTTTTCCAGATAGGTGAGTTTATCGCTTTAACCACCATTGTGGAAACTTTGAAAATTGCCTTATGGGTCACTAAACCAATTCAATTTGAAATGTTAGTGCTCACTGTAAAGAGAGATTAGCAGATTAACATAATTTTACTGTTTGATGTTTCTTTGATTGTTTGTGATAGAAATGTGAATGGTCCAGGAACACCCAGGCCACTGAACAGACCAAAACTCTCCTTGTCCAGCAGTGTAGCTACCAACGGCCTTCCTGACAGCACAGAAAGCAAAGAACAGGTCTCTGAGCAATCAGAGAGAACAGTGAAGTAAGTGCCAAATGCCAATGTGTGCATTAGAGTTGCGCGGATCAGCTCTAACGTCACCCGAATCTGCTGTTAAAAATAAATCATCCACCCGCCATTCACACAAACCTATAATTTTCTCTGATTTAGATATCCGCACCTGACCCACACAATGATTCAAATTCTCAGTGTTAAGCGTGATGATATGGTAACATATTACACTGAAGTAGGATGCTTTTAAAGGGTTAGTTCATCCAAAAATGAAAATTCTGTCATTAATTACTCACCCTCATGTCGTTCCACACACGTAAGACCTTCGTTCACCTTCAGAACACAAATTAAGATATTTTTGGTGAAATCTGAGGGTATCTGATCCACACACACCTTTTGACGCCCAGAAAGGTAGATGAAAACATGGTTAAAATAGTCAACGTGACTGCAGTGGTTTAACCTTAATGTTATGAAGCGATGAGAATACTTTTTGTGCGCAAAAACAAAAGGAAAAATAAGAACTTTATTCAACAATTTGAGCCGTTTTCATACGTAGTGAACTCAGTGCAGGCTTCCTTGTTTACATCTGAATGCCAACTCTGTATTGGCTGAAGCTGAACACGTGAGCAGCACAACGCATGCATGTGATGCTTAAACAGGATCCGGCCTATAATGAGCCGGCATTCGGACGTAAACAATGAAGCCTGCACTGAGTTCACTACATATGACATAGGTTCAATTTGTTGAATAAAGTCGTTATTTTTGTTTTGTATTCACTCATAACATTAAGGTTGAACCACTGTAGTCACATGGACTATTTTAACCATGTTTTCAATTACCTTTCTGGATGTCAAAAGGTACAGTGATGTTGCTGCTTAAGTGTGGATCAGATACCCTCGGATTTCATCAAAAATATCTTAATTTGTGTTCTGAAGATGTACGAAGGACTTACGGGTGTGGAACAACATGAGGGTGAGTAATTAATGACAGAATTTTTGGGTGAACTAACCCTTTAAATGAACGTTTATTTAAAGTAAAAGTTTGTCTTTGGCAAAATTACACAAAGGCTGGATATAGGCTTAATTAATTTGTCATATTCAGCACTTCACAGCCGTTACATATGAAATACCCAGCGCTTGATTGGTCCTGGTTAACTACTTCACTAAACTGTACTTTTCTTTCCTTCCTTATGTTTTATTTTTAATTCCCCTTTTTGAAATTTCACTCGGATCTGTTTTGCCTCCATTGCTGCTTAAACAACTGGACTCCACAACTGCGTAGCTTAATGAGAGTCTGCAAATTAGTGCCTGATGGAAAAATTCAGCTTTAAACACATTAATATTTCCTTCATTATGTTGGAAAACACTCTTATCAGAATAAGTCTTATTTTGCCCAAAAATTAAAATTATCCCATGATTTACTCACCCTCAAGCCATCCTAGATGACTACCTTCTTTCAGACAAATACAATTGGAGAAATATTTAAAAATATCCTGGCTCTTCCAAACTTCATAATGGCAGTGAATGGGAGGCATGATTTTGAAGCAAAAAAAAGTGCATCTTTCCATCGCTAAAGTACTCCACACTGCTCAGGGGGGTTAATAAAGGCCTTCTGAAGTGAAGCAATGGGTTTTTGTAAAAAATTCATGTTTAAAACTCTTGTTAACTATATAATAACTAGGTTCTGGCAGACGACCGCACACATCGATTTGCGGCAGAAGAGTAACCCGTGACCCCCTGACGCAATGATGAACGCGGAAGTTCAGAGGATAGAGCAAAACAAAACACCGTGCAGTCGTCTGACAGAAGCTAGTTATTTTAGATTATAAAGTTTTAAATATGGATATTTTTCTTAGAAAAACCCATCGTTTTGCTTCAGAGGGCCTTTATTAACCCCCCAGAGCTGTGTGGATTACTTTTACAATGGATGGATGCACTTTTTTTTTTTTGGCTTCAAAATCTAGAGTACCATTCACTGCTATTATAAAGCTTGGAAGAGCCAGGATATTTTTAAATATATCTCCGATTATGTTCGTCTGAAAGAAGATAGTCATATACACCTAGGATGGCTTGAGGGTGAGTAAATCATGGGATCATTTTCATTTTGGGGTGAACTATCCCTTTAAGTTGAGCAATATCTCATGCAGGTTTTTTTCCTTTGTGTTTTATATAATGACCACTAGGAGGTGCTCTAGGCATATGTTTTCCTTGATTGGTTTTCCCTGGTTTTCCCGGGGATTATCTGCAGTGTCTACGGATATAACCGTGATCCACGCATCACTAGTGTGCATGTGACACTCTTGTTATAGCCCCACTGTTTAAAGTCCATATGGAAGATTTAATGAATGCTGGGGGTTTTTTTGTTTTACTAATTTCACATCTATCGTTTTACATACTTAAATTCTTAATATTTTTTTATATACTAACTTTTTGCATAATTTGAAAATTTCAGAAAGTGACACAATAAAAAAAAAAATTCAGTTTAACTGAAAGGATATTTACCTTTCTTATTGACGTGTTTATATGGATTTCCATATTTCCCGCCCTGAAAAGTATGACCCACGTGATGGTTTTGTGGGGCGGAATGCTGGTTTACTGTATGATGATTGAAATCGCAAACAATTAAACAATTTACATCCTAAACGATTACTAAATAAACTGCAAAATGTTACGTTTTCTCATACATTTATTTCATGCACGGATTGCTCCTGACAACGCTGCACAAGCTTGCGGCACCATCTGCAGGACACTATTAGCATGGGTTCAAAGCGCTTAATGCGATTTATCAAATCTCAATGTTTGTGATGTAATCATAAATATATAGTCTGACGCACTGCATGTTTCAGAGTAAAGCCCAGCACAGTAAATGCTACTCTGCAAGTGCTGTGTTTGAATCATTTGTCATGAGAATCGTTTACAAATCTGTTTTTGTTAATAAAAAGAAATAAGGTCTCCCTGCAGTTTTACGCCAAAATAAAAGCTCAGTGGTTTAATGTTTGTAAACAAAGAAATTAAGACAACCATAAATGTTAGTATTGTAATTGTGCTGCTGTTCTGTAAAATAAAATAACGATAACTAATATAATAACTAATAATTGTTACATTAATATAATCTATTAATACTTTCATATCATATATTGTATTATAATATATTATCATGATTATTAAATACTTGATTTGTTTTTACAGTGCAATAGTATGTATTATTGTAATATATCTTTTTAATCTGATAAAAAAAAAAAAAAATTAATAATAACTTTTGAGGTGAAGAAAAAACAACTATTGACACCACAACTGGGGTGCAGTCACTTTATTTTAATTTTAATTGATAATTTTCACATAATTAATATTAAAAAGGTTTATTTCACTATTTGTTTAGATTATCAGTAAGTTTTATGATTTTCATAGTTTAAGATTTAAGTCTGGTTAAACAAAGGTACAACAAAATCTGTACTTAAAGCATTTGAAAATAACAAAAAATAAATGAAGGCATAATAAAAAGTTCCAAGACAGTTTAAATGTCACCAAAAAAAAAATGCTGAAATCTGTTAGGTTTAATACAAAAAAAAGAACCCTTTGATATCAATAAATGCTTGACTTTGGCAGTAAACTTACGGAATAAAAGCTGTGAAAACTGTGTATTTGGAGTCTTAACCTTTTTTTTTTTTTTTTTTTTTTTTTTAGTGAGTCTTCAGCATCAGAAGCAGAATGTTCACACGTTGGTCCAGTGAAGAGTAAACACTGTGAAGATGAGGATGCAACGAACGCTGAGATGCATGAAGCCAAGAGGCTCAAATTTGACAAAGAGGAAGATGAGGATGATGATGATGAAGATGAAATGGAAAAAGAACCAGATGAAAAGCAGTTGTCCTGCATATCAATAGCAGAGAGCTCATCGGATCTACCGCAGTCCTCATCAGACGTCACTGCAGAGGTGAAGGATAATAAACCGGACGAATCCATCGCTGAAGACCAAGGTATGTCCTTTTTACAGTTTCAGAACATAACCGTGTTTTGACTTCTCTAAGAAGACACCAGCAGACCATTGGCATACACGCATAGACATGTGCGTCAATATTTTTTTTTTTCTTTTTTTTTTCTTTTACGCCGTTAGAATTTATTTATTTATTTATTTATTTATTTATTTTTATGCTTAATTGAAGCATCTGGAAATTTTCCATTCATTGAAAGTGTTTTGCCAATCATTAGAGTGGCTTCTAGGGTGGTCAAATGCTTGCTAATGTTGCAGTTGGATTATTAGCGTATGACACTGTCTTAAGCTGTTTTCAAATTTGGTTTGATTGTTTGGTCCAAACCTGAGTCTCATTTCCCCAGAGGTCTATTTAATATCGTATTTGGCTCAGATCCACAGTGCATTTGTATTATCAACATGAGTTCTAGCAGCAGCTGTTTACCACTGTAGCTAGGTAACCGTTCATGAAAACATGCCAAAAATGGAAAGTGCCATTTGGTTCACTTTTTCACTTGTGTTTTTTGCTAGCAAAGGAAAAAACTAAATCCTGACATGCACAGCGAAGGCAATTTCTGCAGACATGAGCAGCAATGAAAAATCCATTATACTATAATAGGCTTCCACATAATAAACCAGATTACTTAGATTATTTGCTAACACTACTGGAGTTCACATAAACCCTACCCCAAAATCCCATTTTGGAGGTTTGGTGCACAGCCTCGTTTAGAAAACATACTCGTCCCCCTCTGCCTGTCAGTCTGGTGGTGTTTACACTGGACGTTTAATATGTCTTAAAGCATATATCAGTGTCATTGCAGGCTTTTAAACCTTTATACAGACTATATATTTAGTCTTTCTTTACTATGGGGGTCTAAAAGCAGGGAAGCCCCCCCATCTGATAACTGATAAAGCCAGCTGGATTTAGTGGTGATTGTGAATGCTTTCAACAAATGGAGATGCTCTGCAATTATACACTAACAGTACAAAGTTTGGACACATTATTAATTATTACTATTATACACATTTTAGAATCTTAGAAAGGTCGTTAAAACTAAGAAGTAACGCACATGAAAGTTATGGGAATATGACATAATTTTGTATGTTTTATGATTATTGACAATGATTATTAATATACTTTTGTGAAATTTTAGTTTTATAAAGAAGTTCATATTTGGATTTTTAGGACATTTGAGCCTTGTAGCGTGTTTTATATATTTTGAATTGATTTTGATTGAATATATTGGTAACACTTTACAATAAGGTTCATTCGTTAAACATTAATGTATTAACTAACATGAACTAACCATTAGCAACACATTTGTTACTGTATTTTCTAATCTCCGTTAACGTTAGTTAATGAAACAGTTGTTCATTGTTTGTTCGTGTTAGTTCACAGTGCATTATTAAAATCTTGTTAACAGTTAATGTATTAGTAAACGTTGAAATTAACATTAACAAAGATTAATAAGTGCTGTATAAGTGCAGTTCATTATTAGTTCATGTTAACTAATGGACCTTATTGTAAAGTGTTATTTTACTTGACATTCCTTGATGGCCTGGGTGACTGAAAATCACCATAGATACACTACCAGTTTGGAATAATTATGATTTTTAATGTTTTTGAAAGGTTTCTCATGCCCACCAAGGCTGCAGTTATTTGATCAAAACATACAGTAAAAACAGTCATATTGTGAAATTATTACAATTAAAATTTTTAAAAACATTTTCTATTTCAAAATATTTTAAAATGTAATTTATTACTGTGATGGCAAAGTTTAATTTTCTGCATCATTACTCCAGTCTTCAGTGACACATGATCCTTCAGAAATCATTCTAATATGCTGATTTAAGTAAAATTTTAAAGTTTTAAAGCCGCAATGCACAGTGCTTTACACAATATCAGAACATAATCACTAATAATAGTCATGAAGAGAAATACACAATCAGTGTTGGGTAAGTTGCTTCAAAAAAGTAATTAATTACTAATTACATCATCAATGTTGTATTTAAAATACTTTTCTAATTACTCTGTCTGAAAAGTAATTTAATTACTTAAGTAACTTATTACTAATTACTTCTTAAAATCCCTATAAACCTTGACTGGATAGACAATAGAAAGGAAACTCTTAATAATTTAGTCAAACATAGAATAGTTTAGCCTTTTATAGCTTTTTAAAACATTTTAACTTTATTAAAACATATACTATAATACTTTTATTTACTTTTATAATACTTAAACATTTTTTAGTAACAAATAGGGATGTCACTATACCAAAAATCTAGTAGTCGGTACCGATATTACCAAAAGTACACAATCCTTATTAAAGCTTTTCTTTTGTTGTTTGATTATCATTTATAATACAGACAGCCAATAGTAGACAGTAGCATGTTTTAAAGGCTGCTGTCACTAAGACCTAATGGACGGAGACAATATGCTGTTACACATGCTGTTCACATTCACATAACCAACGCGAATATACGCCAAGACGGGCATTTTGACATAACTGTGTGTGTATTTGAACGTTTATGTGTAATAAACTGTGAAAATTGACACTCGCGATAGGCGGCTATGTGTGTGTGCGCTTTGGCTGAGAGCGCACTGACTGAAGACCGTCTCTCAGAGAGCGCGCACAGTTTTTTTTTTTTTTTTTTTTTTTTTTCTAGGACATATATAGCTTACATTTTACCGTAATGTTCTTGCCTACCTGTGTCAAAGAAAGTGAATTAATTGGAATATGTCCATTCTGTAAAACAGCCACTCGGTTCTGCCGACATCTTCAGACCGCGACTACGCAGCCAACTGGTGCAAAGTTGCGAACTCACGCGCAACTCACTACAGCTAACGATTTTAAAGAGGCATGTAGACCTTTAGACGACACATTTAGATTTTAAATTCAATATTGATTTATACAGAACTGTTGAACTAATTTACAGTATGTAACGCAAGTACATTATAAGTAACTAATTAAATTATCTAAAAATGAACAGTAATCCCTTACTTTACTTTTTCAGTGGATAAGTAATTTAATTACAGTAATGTGGTACACCCAACACTGTACACAATACATGAACAAGCAAACTGATATATATATAAAACTAATATAAATATAAAGTATCAAACCCCAAAGCGCACACACATTTAAAAACCGACACACATTCAGCAGATCTAATATCCACTGGCAAACTGTTCCATAACTTTGGAGCCCTTACTGCAAATGCTCTATCTCCTTTAGTTTTATATTTGGTTCTTGGAACACTCAGCAGTTTGTTAAAAGAAGATCGAAGGGCTCGTTCACACAGTATGCGTTTTTGCTTTGAAAAACACGAAACTCAGGCAGTGGAATGGGGGAAAAAAAACGCAAGGTCTGGAGATTTTTTTTGGATTTTTTTTTTTTTTTTTAAAGTTTAACTGATTTTTAACTTGAGCACCACGTTTTTAGAACCCTATGTCATGCGTGAGATGCTGCAAAAGTCACGACGCAAGCACAACAGTCATACACCTCAGTAAAGTAGTGCATTGGAATGGAAAATGTGTTTTGTGTGAGACATCTCACTTTTTTGTATCTGATGCTCAAGAAACGTTACTTATCAATGTTTAAAACAGTTATGCTGCTTCATATTTTTGTGAAAATGGTAATAGACTACCATTCAGAGGTTTGATGTAAGATTAAATAATGAGGGGGAATAATGAGGTTGCATCAAATGTGAAGGTAAAGACAATTATGTTACAAAAGTTTCCATTTCAAATAAAGTCCTGTTCATTGAAGTTTCTATTCATCAAGAATCGTGAAAATGTATTACGGTTTCCACAAAATATTAAGCAGCAAAACTGTTGTCAACATTGATGAGAACAATTTTTAATTATCGAGCAGCAATAATTAAGCATCATATTAGAATGATTTCTGAAGGATCATGTGACACTTAAGACTGGAGTAATGATACTACATATTCAGATTTTCATCAAATGGATAAATTACATTTTAAAATATATTAAAATAGAAAACGGTTATTTTAAATGGTAATACTGTGAAATATTAGGTTTTTTTAAATAAATGCAGCTTTCATGAGCATGAGACTTTTTTTTAAAAGCTACAAATCTTAATTGTTCAGTGTAAATTCATCGTATTTGGGTAAAATCAGTGTAAAATAAGTCACTAATGTTAATTTTTCTTGTTTTATTTCAACCAGCTTGTTCATGTGAGTAACTGCTGTGCTAATATTTTTATATCTTTGCATATCAGCAGCTGTTGAGCATCTCTTTGCATACATGACATTTTCTGCTCCTCTTTCTACAGAACCCTCTAGTACACAGTCAGAGGTCGTAGAAAACGGGGTTGACAAGTCTGCTTCGGAAGATTCACCCGACCCTTCCCACAATCAGGCGACCGTCAGGGAATCGGACCTATCGGAGCAGCAGCCGGAGAGGGAAGAGAGCGCCGAGGCTCAGGAAGCGGAGGAGAAAAATGACCCCGTCAGCAGTAGCAGCAATAACAGCAGTGACGAGGGAGTGTCCAGTGCAGAGACTCTATCTGCATGTCCCAGCAGTTCCACAGAGCTGGCAGCAGAGGGCAGTACCACTGCAGAAATCAGTTCAGACAGCTCAGAGACTGCAGATGACACCATGGAGCAAGACTGAAGTGGGGCCCCACGTTGTTGATTTTTACACTCTACTGTACAAACACCCCAAAAATCACTTATCCTGCAAGTTTAGCAGATCCTTTATAGACCAGGAGAGGAGGGCATCTGGTGACGTCCCTAATGACCTCTCGTGACACATCTCCTTGTGACCCTTCTCAGGGCATCTTCACTTAATATGGGTTTTGCTCTGAAGAACAACTTCAAAAACTGGAAGCTCATCTTTCTGGTGGTTTAGTGGAGCATTTGCCATTGAATAACAAGAGAGCCTTGTGTACATGGCAGTTTTCTGTAATCCTGTTCTAATCATGAAAATACCCTTCATTTTGCATCAATCTCTCTCCTGCTCTACTAAGAGTGAAAATGTGGCAAATCTTTGGTTGAATTTTTGTGAATGTGTGCATATGTTTGTAGGGGTAAGGGGTGTATGTGCACTTCCTTTAGTTTTGATTAGTCAACGAATGATCTCAGGATTCCCGTTGACCGGCAGACCAGTGTCTAAACATTCCAGGAGAACACCCATTTTCTCCCAAATTGCCTTCTGTATTCATCTGCTGGTTTGTAGCACGAAGTGCTCAATAGCAGAATTAGACAGATTCCCTTTCTCTGCTAATTCTTTTTCTTTTATTTTTAGACCCTTTGATTTTAACTGCCTTCCCAGCATAGCACCGAAATGTATTAATCCACTGATGCTGGTAAATAGATTCTAAAATGGACTAATGTGATTTTCCATGCACTAAATATTCGAGTGCTGTTGGTTGCAATGTGTAACTTAATATAGTGAGCCTGTCTTTTCAACCGACATAATGTGCTTAACCACTATTGAGCCATCCTTATTTGTCATAATCTTTTCATTTTGTTTCATCAAATAATGGCAAACAGTTGTATGAAGGTTTAAATGAGCAACACTGTCAACAAACACGTCTCTTAAACTGTACTTTACATGCTTCCTACAGACATGTATACAGGCTGTCCTACCCATACTTATTTCCACAGCTCCTTTTTGATATGTAGAATTTTTAAATTAGATTTTGTAGATTATGATAAGTGTTCACTGCTTTTGTGAAAAGTGAAATTGTATGATCTCCATGTGAACTGAATGCTTGGGCTTTCAACAGTATTCCTGAAGAGCAATAAAAGTTCACGTTAAAAGCAGTGATATGCTTAATCTGAGGCATTTCTAACCTTTTATCTGAATAAAACTCTTTGGAATAATCAGGTCATAGACACGATTCATTTGCACTACAATATTTGGTAGGTGAAACCTAAAACTGATAGCCATCACATTTAATAAGTGGGTGATGTGAGAGTAATGGGCAGTAACTGCAATTAAGAGCTAGAATTTTTACACAAAATAGATCCGTTCTTAGAAACCTATGATCATTCAATAAAATATTTCATATTATAAACTGATGTGAAATTTTGGTGTTGCCTCAAGTATTAAGATATGAAATCTGTACTTTGTTTTATCATCACTGTTATGTTCTCCAACTGTTGAGTCACACAAATCGCTATAGATAAGTCCCTAAATGACCCACCTCCTTAAATGAGGCAAGATTTCCCACACCAACCTGCACACAATTTTACACAGTAAACTAGTAAAGTGCCCCAAACCAAAAAATTCCTTACACTGTAGTCACAGATAGAAAGGAATTATACAGTCTAGTCCCATCTGTGGACTTTGTGCCATGTGTCAGCAGCTCCTGAATGGTCATCCAGTTGTCAAATATCCTCTTGTTCCTCCTTTTCATCATCTTTTTACGGCTCAGCTGGATAATATCAGGTTCCTCCTTGTTGTTAATTGCTCCTGTTTGTCCCTTGTTCTCCATGTGGCACTGCTTCATGAGTTCCCGCCGTTCCTTAGCTTGTGCCGCATGCTGTTTGCGCTCCTCCTTGTTCCAGTATCGACCCAGCTTTAGTTCACTTGCTGCATCGTCATCTGTAGTTGCGCTGCAGCGTTCTTCCCGAATGCGCAAAGCACGCTCCTTCAGCAGCTGGTCCCTGATGGGCCTTTTGGTGATATACCTTGTTCCATCGCTACGGATCTTTACCTTCCACCCCATCTTGGGCCTGGCATTAGTGGGAGTGGTTTCTGGGTTCTTGCACAGGCTGGCTAAGCTGACTTGACTCTGGACATACTCCACAGACGACTTCTGCTGGATAAGTTGCATGTAGCTTTGGTAATGTTGTGCATGGGCTGGGATGTAGGTGTTCTTGTATGAGGAATGATGTAAGGAAGTCAAAAGACTCTTCCTTGGGTTCCTTTTCTTACTCTGCTTTCTTTTCCCCTGATTTGTGACCTCTGGAACTCCAGGTAAACTCTTGGTGGGGCTGATCTCCTGAATAGGAGAGAGGTGATGTTTGGAGCATGCTGTTGTTGAGTTGCGTCTATGCATGGGAGAACTTTTACTCTTGTCTCCAGGAACCATCCTTTGGGAGTCAGGAGAATCTGACTCCAGAACAGGATGTAAGCTCCAACAGCTCTCTCCAGTGTTGTAAGCACTAGTAGAGCCTTCGTTGTCCACCTGGTTATTGATGAGGTCCTTACGGACTTCAGTATTTATTTGCTCAGTTAAGTGCTTGGTGCAGCAATTTTTGGCTTGCTGATCATCACCCTCAGTTTGAAGCCTGTGTGCTCGTATGATACTCAGGCACTCCAGCTCAATGTTCAGCAACTCCTCATTAAGCATCTGAGCCTCCTGATCATCACAGTTTACACTAACCGTCTTTCCATATAGTGCGTCGTCATGCTCCAGAAATCCCTCAAGACCATTACCATTGACCAGGCATTTCAGTTCAAGCTGTTTCTGGAAATGTTCACATGCCGTGCCAGGTATACAAAGGAAGTTTCCACTGTCTCCATTGTCAGCTGAAAGGAAGGAGTCACTTTTGAAAGTGTCCCCACTTTCAAAAGTGCCTTCACTATACTTCTTGTGGTTTTCTGGGAGTGTGTCACAAAGGGAATTCTGATCATCTCCCAAGATGTCCTGCTCTGAGCTTTCATCATTACGAGTGCTTTCATCAGTGCGGCCAACGCCACTGTCTTTCTCGTGATGGTTGGACGGTAAGGTTGCCGTATCAGTAGTGCCTCCATCTTCTTCATGTGTGCTCTGTTAAAGTGAATGGGAAGACATTTTAATGGCTTGCAAATCACTTTAATAGTGATGTTAGCACCTTTAATTGGATCAAGGAAGCAATTTACTATTGACTTGACCCTCATTAACTTATCTGCTGCAGCATACTTGCAGAGAACTTCCTGACCTTGTTATGCTGTTGCTCCAGCATGCCCATGTGCAAGTCATCTGCCAAGTTATTTCTATCCTCCTCCAACCAGCCAATATCCTGTAACCCAAACCGAAATGCAATGTCATTCTTTTACTTAAATCGAGGGTCTCCAAACCTGCTCCTGGAGGGTCACTGTCCAGTGTTTAGCTCCAACTTGCCTCAAAACACCTAACTGGAAGTTCCTAGTAAGACCTTGATTAGCTGATTCTGGTGTGTTTAATTGGAGTTGGAGCTAAACTTTGCAGGACAGTGGCCCTCCAGGAGCAAGAATTGACAGTTAGCAGACCTGACTTTCTGGTCGAGCCACTAGGAGGGTCACATTCTTACTCTCCACCTTGGTCAGAAGTGTCACTGCCTCCTCATGGCTTTGGATGTCCACTCCATTGATCTTCAACATATGAAAAGTACAATAAATTTTAAGTTTTGGTCAAAATATTCCAACAAACAAACACAAAACTATGGAAAAAATTCTACCTGGATAATCTGGTCTCCTTCCTGGACTCTGCCATCCTTTGCTGCAATTCCTTCTGGATCAATCTAAGCATGGTAAGAACAGTGTATTTAGCCTTAACATTGGAATACATAAAGCTTCACTGAGCAAGTCTGGTAAATATATACTGCATACTAAATCAGTGGTGTAATTTGACATTGATGCAAAAATTGCCTGATCAGTTACTGTTCAGAGAAATTCCTATTTAAGAACTCTACCTCACTAATATAAATGGCAGTGGCCTCATCGTCAGTCTTGTAACATAACATCAGGCCAAGCTTATCCTGAGTAGTTTTCCTCTGCAGATCCACCTCCTATTAAAACAAATAATTGATTTTGATGACAAAGATTTTGCATTTTAGTTATTGTTAACATAAAACAAAAGCAAAGTATGTCAGAGTTTAATGTAGATAATGATTAATTTGCTTAGTAAATCCATATGCAGTTATAGAGGTCTTGGGAAAATATTAGAAAGTATATGAAATTAAAATGACCTCAGGAGACACAGAGATTAAACATGATTTAAACATGCATCGCTCAGTGCAGTGAGTGAATACAGTCTAGGCCAGCGCAATACCTCATATTCCAGTCCTCTACTCTCAATGTCTTTCTGTACGCCATCATCGAAGTCTGTGGGGTAAGGGGAGTCATGTCTTGCCATTTGACACCTTCAGTATAATGAAAAATTAACATTAACTGAAGCCTCATTCACGGCAAATCTGATTTTAATATGAAAATTGCTCTCAAGTTTCACTGTTGTGATAAAGCTGGTCAAAGAAATGCTTGACGCTGAGTAGCACTTACTGTGAGGATGAATTGAAGCTATCCAGCATAGCCATACACAGTGGTCCCGGAGGTGACGGTAACTTGGCCGTAGTCTCGATATGTTTCAAATATTTCAGTGTAATGTTGGTCTGAGTACTGTTGTTCACTCCTCGGGCTGGTTCATGAGTCTTGTGCACCGCCCTGCGCAGTACCTCAACCTCAATGGGGTCTTTTGCAGTTTGGAAGGCCTCTACAGCTTGGTCATGGGTAGCTACGGAAAGGCTCCTTCCGTTTACCTACGTAAAAAAGAGGAAGTTTAAATGAAAAAAGGTGAGATGTGTGGAACGTAGTTTTCAGAATAATAATGTAAAGTACAGGATGCTCGTTTATAACCTTGGCAGGTCATGTAAAAAGTCCACATTAGCTTTTATTTCCAGTAGTATTTTTTGGAACCATATTAGTGATACTGAACCTTATTTTGTGTCAGTTTATGTCTATGTGTAAATAAATTGAATCCAAAGCATATATAGGATATGAGTTTTCCCTAGGATTCGAACCAATGACCTTGGCATGGCCTGTGCCACGCTCCACCAGTTGAGATGCTGTACAAAAGCAGATCAAATGCTAAACATTTCATATTTTGAATACACTTAAAATATCACTTTAAAAACTATTTTATTCTTATGCACTGCACTTGTATGCATTGTCATCCCAACTTTAGAATATACAGGTGCTGGCCATATAATTAGAATATCATCAAAAAGTTTATTTCACTAATTCCATTCAAAAAGTGAAACTTGTATATTATATTCATTCATTACACACAGACTGATATGTTTTAAATGTTTATTTCTTTTAATTTTGATGATTATAACTGACAACTAAGGAAAATCCCAAATTCAGTATCTCAGAAAATTAGAATATTGTGAAAAGGTTCAATATTGAAGACACCTGGTGCCACACTCTAATCAGCTAATTAACTCAAAACACCTGCAAAGGCCTTTAAATGGTCTCTCAGTCTAGTTCCGTAGGCTACACAATCATGGGGAAGACTGCTGACTTGACAGTTGTCCAAAAGACGACCATTGACACCTTGCACAAGGAGGGCAAGACACAAAAGGTCATTGCAAAAGAGGCTGGCTGTTCACAGAGCTCTGTGTCCAAGTACATTAATAGAGAGGCGAAGGGAAGGAAAAAATTTGGTAGAAAAAAGCGTACAAGCAATAGGGATAACCGCACCCTGGAGAGGATTGTGAAACAAAACCCATTCAAAAATGTGGGGGAGATTCACAAAGAGTGGACTGCAGCTGGAGTCAGTGCTTCAAGAACCACTACGCACAGACGTATGCAAGACATGGGTTTCAGCTGTCACATTCCTTGTGTCAAGCCACTCTTGAACAACAGACAGCGTCAGAAGCGTCTCGCCTGGGCTAAAGACAAAAAGGACTGGACTGCTGCTGAGTGGTCCACAGTTATGTTCTCTGATGAAAGTAAATTTTGCATTTCCTTTGGAAATCAGGGTCCCAGAGTCTGAAGGAAACGAGGAGTGGCACACAATCCACGTTGCTTGAGGTCCAGTGTAAAGTTTCCACAGTCAGTGATGGTTTGGGGTGCCATGTCATCTGCTGGTGTTGGTCCACTGTGTTTTCTGAGGTCCAAGGTCAACGCAGCTGTATACCAGGAAGTTTTAGAGCACTTCATGCTTCCTGCTGCTGACCAACTTTATGGAGATGCAGATTTCATTTTCCAACAGGACTTGGCACCTGCACACAGTGCCAAAGCTACCAGTACCTGGTTTAAGGACCATGGTATCCCTGTTCTTAATTGGCCAGCAAACTCGCCTGACCTTAACCCCATAGAAAATCTATGGGGTATTGTGAAGAGGAAGATGCAATATGCCAGACCCAACAATGCAGAAGAGCTGAAGGCCACTATCAGAGCAACCTGGGCTCTTATAACACCTGAGCAGTGCCACAGACTGATCGACGCCATACCACGCTGCAGTAATTCAGGCAAAAGGAGCCCCAACTAAGTATTGAGTGCTGTACATGCTCATACTTTTCATGTTCATACTTTTCAGTTGGCCAAGATTTCTAAAAATCCTTTCTTTGTGTTGGTCTTAAGTAATATTCTAATTTTCTGAGATGCTGAATTTGGGATTTTCCTTAGTTGTCAGTTATAATCATCAAAATTAAAAGAAATAAACATTTGAAATATATCAGTCTGTGTGTAATGAATGAAAATAATATACAAGTTTCACTTTTTGAATGGAATTAGTGAAATAAATCAACTTTTTGATGATATTCTAATTATATGACCAGCACCTGTATACTGAACTTGAGTGCCATGTGTGGCTGTACATTAACCTTAAAACCAGACGTGAGGACAAAATCCAAAAACTTGTCTGAGGGAGGATTCAACATTCCAAGTAATGTAAAGCAAGTGGGACATTTCAAACATGAGGTCTGATGTATGACACTATTTTATTTATTTATTTATTTTTTTGTATACTATAAAACCTCTGTATATAAAAATTATAAACAACCCTTGCAAAAAAGAAGTTTATTCAAGTGTGCTATTAAACTTCATTTAAACTAAAAATAAGAAAGTATACTTTCAGTCTAATTTGTATGTACTTCTCAGGTATATACTTAAAATTACACTTAAGTATAGCCAAGTATTCTAAGTATACTTGGCTTTTAGTTGTTTACTCTTGAGTAGACTATACTTTTTTGTTTTCCACATAGTTTTACATACTGTCTTATAAACTTGCATGATATGTTCCTAATTCTGAGTATCTGAATTTTTATAGGCTAGTCCACTGGTATTGTACATAGGAATTTACTTCAAATCTACTTTCTCTTTTCCTGCCATTGAAATTTCAGAATAAGCTGGCGGGGAAGGAGTTAAAGTGCAGTTAAAGGTATATTTCAAGTATAAAAAGTAGTACCGTAATAAGAACATAGTAGTATACTTAAAGTGCAAAAACAATATACAAATTGTAAACTATAATATAATGTTAAGTTAAAGAAAAGTTACAAGGATACATGCAGTGTAAAACTACTAAACTTTCATAAACTAAAAAATGTGCTGTATTTAACTAGTAAACTATCAGTATAAGATCACTTGTAGTATAGTTGCAGTACAAACAAAAATGTGCTTGTAAACTAGTTGAGTACTCAAAGTTTACTAATGTTACACTTAAAGTATACTTAAAAGTGTACTTTTAAACTCTAAAAAGTGGGCCAATTTAGTCCCAAGAGGTACTGAAATAGTACACTTACAAGTATACTTCTAGTACATTGATATGAGTATACTTACTACTAAGTAAAAAATAAACTTGAACTTTACTTAAGTATTAAAGAACTTGAAGTATACTTATATACTTTATTTACATACTTGTATATAAGCAGGAGTATGGTACAGAAAGACAAAGCTGGTCTAATACTGCCCATTCAACTCCATTAATTAATTTAATCATAAAAAAAAAAAAAAAAATGTTTCAACTTAAAGTAAGTGTTTGTGCTGCCTTAAAATTTTAAGTTTAGTCAACTTGCAATGTGAAGTTGTACTAAGTGACAACTTGGATATTTCAGTTGACTAAACTTTAAATTTTAAGGCAGCACAAACACTTACTTTAAGTTGACACTTAAGCAGACACTTTTAAGCTGAAACTTTGTGTAGGCATACAAATATTTATTTTGAAATTACTGAACTAGCTGACTGGAACGAGGAAAGCATATAGGGCCTCATTTATAAAATGTTGTGCAGAAACCATCCTAAATTTGATCTTACGATCATTTCTCCGATGTGCGAACATGTGATTAATAGAATGAACGTACACACAGAAAACAAGCGTATGCCTCTTTTTCAGATGTGAAATCTATAAATCGCAAATGATCTTGAACTTGCGCGCAGCTAAATGTTTTCAGTTCTCCGCATTGTAAACAACACCTAATTAATGTCATTTACATAACAGATCACCAGTCATTGTCCAAATCCTTAGCGAGCTGCAAGAATAGCTTAGATTTCAAAAACCTGCAGTAATCTGACCAGGAAAAGTGCGTATGTCTGCTCAGACCATGACGTGGCTCTAAGCACTTTCCCACGTCAAAGACCGTTTTTATAAATATGAGCGTTGGCGTGGATTTAACTCTCACTCTAAGATCAAATCTGTGCATACGCACGCTTTATAAATGAGGCCCATAGACACTGTAAGGTTGTTAGTGTTGCAAACAACCTGCAAGATGCAAGTTAATGATTTGGTGACCAAGAACGAAAGACTCAGGACAAATGTCATATGAAACACTGACTTCTTCACCTAAAACAGTTCATTTGGCTAAACATTGCAAAGTCAGTCCTGTCTGTGCAAGGGCAATACACCGAGATATTTATGTCCGGAAGCTCGGTTTTAACATTATCACACAGTTAGTGAGATTTCATTCATTGATTGAGGTCCAACAGGGTGTGTAAAAGCTTTTGAATCGCACAAGGAAATGGCTATGTGCCAGATAGCTAATGGGAGAGAACTTCATTTATCAAAGCGCTGTAAGACTCAAATCTCAAAGCTAATGTCCTCAGGGACCTCAGCTCAATCTGCTGTCTGTTCTGGAATCTTGCAGTGGCAATAACACACATGGGAACTTTGTCAGGTGTGCCCATTCATGTGTGAGCTGACAAACTACTTTAAATTCACTCACTCACACTGTTTCTCTTATGCATTTTGGCACACAGGGCAGAAAATTCACTGAATATACTTGAGTTTAATTCAACGAGACACCCTTTGCCTGACTTTTAAAGTTGCAGTAAAGCACATTCTGTATGCAGAGTTGCAGTTTGATAACTAATTAAACTGTTGATCTTCTTTATTATTATTAATGAATTAATCAAACTCAAACTTTATTTTAAACTTTGCTTCCAACATTTTATTGAAAAGCATTACATTCTGTATCCTGTTCAATTCACAATGTTTAAATCAAGGGGCTATAAACCAAAAATGCAAATGTATGCAATACATTGTGTGCACAGAAAAATAGACGCATAAAAGGTTTATTTTTGTAATGAATTTCAATGAGCTGCAGCCCTAGCGCACACATACACACACACACACATATATATATATATATATATCTACAGTGCTCAGTGTAAATGAGTACACCCCCTTTGAAAAGTAACATTTTAAACAATGAACACAAAAACAATTTCCAAAATGTTGACGAGACTAAGTTTAATATAACATTTGTTTAACTTATAACATGAAAGTAAGGTTAATAATATAACTTAGAGAACAAAATTTTCAGTTTTACTCAAATTAGGGTGATGCAAAAATGAGTACACCCCACTGAAAGTCTCTGGAGCAAAGCTAAATTTTAGACTACAAATGTCTAATTTAACAAGAATTCAACCACAGGTGAGTCTAATTATTCATTACACAGGTGTCCAGCAGACAGCTGACTATAAAAGGGTGTTAAAACCCCTTCCCATTTCATGCTGTCAGCAATGGCACCACATGCAAAAGAAATGTCACAAGAGATGTCACCTGAGAAAGAAAATCATTTCTTTACACCAGAAAGGTGAAGTCTACAAGAAGATCAGCAAAGCTTTACTTATCAGTCAGAATATTGTAGCAAAAGTGGTACAAAAATTTAAAAAAGATGGGACTGCAGCCATCTCACAGAGACGTCCAGGTCGTCCACGGAGGTTAACACCTCGACAGGAGCATCTTCTGATGAGAAGGGTTGAAGAAAATCTGCATGCAAGTTCACTGCAGTTATCTAAAGAAGTAGAAAGCCAAACTAGGGTGACTATTTCCCATGACACAATATGGCGTACACTGCAGAGGAATGGCATGCATGGGTGCTGTCCACGAAAGAAGCCTCTCCTAAAGCCCAGGCACAAAAAAGCCTGCCTAGAGTTTGCCAGGGCCCATGCTGACAAAGATGAAGACTACTGGGACTCTATACTCTGGAGTGATGAGACCAAGATAAATGTTTTTGGAACTGATGGCTTCAAAACTGTATGGTGAGGAATACAAAGAATAATGCATGGTGCCTACAGTGAAACATGGTGGTGGCAGTGTCCTTGTGTGGGGCTGCATGAGTGCTGCTGGTGTCGGGGAGCTGCATTTCATTGATGGCATCATGAATTCACAGATGTACTGCTCTATACTGAAAGAGAAGATTCTACTATCACTCCGTGCCCTTGGTCGTCATGCAATTTTCCAACATGACAATGATCCTAAACACACATCTAAGGCCACTGCTGGATTTCTGAAGAAGAACAGGGTGAAAGTGATTCAGTGGCTTCTGATCTGAACCCAATCAAACACCTATGGGGAATTCTGAAGAGACAAGTTGAGCATCACTCTCCATCCAGCATCCAGTCTCTAAAAGAGGTTATTCTTGAAGAATGGAAAAAGATAGATGTTGCAAAATGTCGCCAACTTGTTCATTCCATGCCTAGAAGACTTGGTGCTGTCATTAAAAATCATGGAGGCCATACAAACTACTAGATGTAGTAGTTTTTGTTGTGGGGTGCACTAATTTTGGCATCACCCTAATTTGAGTAAAACTGAAAAATGTGTAATCTAAGTTATACTATTAACCTTACTTTCATGTTATAAGCTAAACAGATGTTATATTAAACTTTGTCAACATTTTAGTAATTGTTTTTGTGTTCATTGAGATATTGTTTAAAATGTTACTTTTCAAAAGGGGTGTACTCATTTACGCTGAGCACTATATATATATATATATATTACTTGCATTTATCATTTTGGGTAACACTTTACTTAAAGGTGCCCTTGATTATTATTTCACTTTTTTAACTTTAGTTAGCGTGCAATGTTGCTGTTTGAGCATAAACAACATCTGCAAAGTTACAACACTCAAAGTTTAATGCAAAGGGAGATATTTTCTTTTACAAAAATCACTTTTTAAGAACTACAACAAACGGCTGGTAGGGACTACAATGAGCTTCTTCTTTTTACATAAATTTACATTAAACCCGCCCCTGGGGAACACGCAACAAAGGGGGTGAGGCCATGTTGAGCTGCTTTAGAGAAGAGGAAGAATTGTTGTAGTAGAGTGTCGTTACCATGCCGTCATTTTACGCCGGACTGCTTCACAAACGAGGGTCAATTCAACACAGGATTTGCACAAAAGATTAACATGGCGGCACATGCTAGTCAATGAGTTGAATCAACTCCACAACAACTACATAAATTTATCCACTAACCATTCAGAAACGTCCAGTTTCATTCTAAAGTTGTAACTTCTTCCTGAGTCTCTCCATCAGTGTCGACTCCGGTTTGAACAATGTAAGGCTGAACACCGTTACTGACAATCATTATATTTGGCTGCGTGAGATTCTCCAGCTTTGTTGTTGTTGCTGTTAAAGCTCTGCCCTCTTCTGGAAAGGGGGCCGGGAGCAGCAGCTCATTTGCATTTAAAGGGACACACACAAAAACGGTGTGTTTTTACTCACACCTAAATAGGGGCAAATTTGACAAGTTATAATAAATGATTTGTGCAGTGTTTTGAGCTGAAACTTCACAGACACATTCTGGGGACACCAGAGACTTACATTACATTTTATTATAATGCATAAATTACATTTATATAATGCATTACAAAAGTATTTTTAATGCATTAGTTATGCCTTGTAATACAATGCATTGTATGGTCTCATGAATAATTAATAACTGTATCCACAGTTATAATACATTATAATGCTTATGTTACACATTTAGAAAGTATAATGCATTCAAACACATGACAAACAACCAATTTCAGATGTAACAAGGAATCTGTAAATATTATAAATTAATGCATTTTAACATTGGTTATAATTATTTATGAAAAGATATAATGCATTATAAAATGCATTAAGAATACCTTCATAATGCATTATACATGAAGGCTTTAAGTAAAGAGTTACTGCATTTTTTCCCTTGCTCTCTGTCACAACTTTTGCTAAAGATTAGTATAGTTCACACTTTCAGCCATATAGGAGGTCAACTGGAGGTTAAGTTACAGTGGAAGCAAATTACACAGGGATTGTGGGAATGCTACTGATCTATAATAAACCAAACCACATAAACAAACAAAAATACACACAGTCTTTAAGTATTTTGACAGGACCTCAAACATTTCTCGCTCTTCTTCAGTAGAGTGTGACCCTCTCATGACCCTGTCAAATGTACACAGTCTCCAAAACAAATTCCTTCCTTCAGCAAAATAACCTTTTGCAACCTTTTTAGCATGCAAAACAACCAGAGGAAAACTGCGTAATCTCAAAGGCATTTGAAACTTGTTAATTCAATCAAATTATAATTACTGCAGTAAAAATGAATGACATTTCTTAAACAATTTCCAGTGTATATTAATTCAGAATAAACAAACCAAAATGACACTGTGACAAGTCGATTGTAACACAATGCTGCTTCACTATTGTATATTATCTTTTTACCTGACATGTTCCTTGTAGTAGTTTGTAGTGCTCATCTGGCCGCTGCATAGTACAAAGACTGCACCCCATGGTGCAAACACATCAGCAAATTGTACAGCGGCTCCTAAACGTGATCTACAGAGACTAAAGCTTACAGACACAACAACAGCAGTGTGAGTCTGTTTGTGTCTGTAAGCTACACGCATGTGAGAGCTTGTTCCCTCCTCCCATTCAGTGCAACCATCTCTCTCTCTCTTTCTCTCTCTCATTAAAGGAACGTGTTGTCTATATCCTCAACTATGTTGTTTTTATCATCATAAAAATAAATCAACCCTGTAATCAACAATCCACCACATTACCAAAGATGATAATAACCACGTTCCTCAGGTGTGGCGCAAAAGAGTCTGTTTCATAATGTGCGGAAACAAGTCGTGAAAATGTTTTGTTGCAGGTTAATTAAAAAGCTCACTTCTCCAATTACTGGCACGAGCATGTCGATAGGAAAATTCTTGCAATAAAATGAGCAGCTCCTGTTATGTCAGCGTTCTCAACAGTGGTACAAGCACAACCGGAGGGTGTTGCTATTTGTTATTCCTCCAAAAGTACACAAATGCTCAGCCTGTGGGCTCCAGCCTGTGATGATGTAATGTGGCATGTCACAGACAGGGTAAAGGTTACTGAGGAACACGATGTGTTCACTGATTCGGACCACATTACTGCAGAAATGAACAGGACGTAAATGGTTTATTAAATTATTAAGCAAATTTTTCTTTATCTTCTCACATCTAAGAGTTTAAAACAACTTCAGAATTTTAGAACTCTAAAGAAAAAAGAGTGTATATTGAAACCAAGATGTAAAAATGGCAGTAAGATTCATTTATTTTTAAAGATATTAATACTTTTATTAAGCAAGGATGCATTTAATCGATCAAAAGTGATCTTCTTCACATTTGTTTCAAAATGGATTCTTCACAAGATTGATTCAGTAACTGCTCTGAAGTGTTTAAGTTTAGGTATGGGGTAGGATTTAGGGATGTAAAACAGACGATATGAACGTGACGTCACCATCTGCCGTTGTGACTGCAGTTACACCCACTGAGTGGCAAAAAGACTGAGTGGCAACATGGGTTTCCAGCGTGAATGCCGCGAAAAACAGTCAAAATGGGAAAGAGCTTTGCAAATGACTGTACAAATAGATTCGACAAGAAATCTGAGGTACATTTTTACAGACAGCCGAAAGAAAAGAAAAGAGAAGCACATGGATCGCTGCAATTCACAGAAACAACTGGACTCCAGGCAGAGAAATGTGGATTTGCTGTTATCATTTTGTCAATATGTTGAATTTTGGGGTAAAATCATACCCTGTATATTGTATTGTTATATACTGTATTGACAACTCATCAATTAAACATTTACCATCTTATATTTTGCATAATTGTTTGTTTTTAAATAAAACACTGAAAAAACTATACAAGTTTTAGGGTTGGACGATATTACGATATATATAACATTGATATAAGTGATCACTCAGATTTAGACCTATTATATTGTATTTATATAAAGCGTTCAAAGGCAGATTTGCTTTATGTATTTCCCTGGCGTCGAAATCACGCACATATAAATGTCAGGAAACACGATTCCTGGCTGCATGTCAATATCCATGGATTACTGGATCTTTGATAAGGAACACTATAGAGTCCAACCGTTAGTTTAAAGGGTACATAACACACACAGTTTGGCCAATCTCATGTTAATCTTGAGTACCTATGTAAGCAATAAGGTACGAGAGGCTGTGCTGTATCGTGAATAAGTCATGGCTGAAGGGCGTTGTTAGGCACGACGCGAAGCCGTGACTTATTCACGATACAGCACTAGCCTCGAGTACCTTATTGCTTTTATAAAACGGTTACCACACAACACAAATATAAAAGCCAAAAATATGTATCAATGCAACTTTCATGAAGTAAACTTTCACTAAAAGCCTTCCTTCCGCCGGAAAAAAATAGTCCCTGACCGTGAACAGCAACAGAAGTTACATTATTACACCATTAGATGGTGGCAAAGACTGTCTTTACGAGTGTGTCAGTCAGTAGCGAAGACTTTTACATTGAAAACACGGAACAAGACGCAACTGACAAATGCTTTGACTAGCGCTGTCAGTCACGGGAAAAGCCCTTAACTGTTAAAAGGACAAGCTATTGCAGCAGACATTTAAACAGATTTTTTAATATGAACATAGGACTGACCTGAAGGAAAATGCTAAATCTGAATGCAGGTAATAAACTCGCTCACTCGATCTCTTTCTCACAATACTCTTCTAGTTCTACACAATACAGTAAGCTTCAATTCAGTTTACGTTGCTAAGAGTGGTTGCTAAGGGTGTTGTGTAGTGATACACAGAACCATTGGGTGAAGCAGTCATAGCTGTGTTTTATTGTGAATCAGAATCAAGGACAGGAACTAACCGTTTTATAAAGAGTAGTATAGCATCCTTCATATCTCCGAAAAGTCTTTAGTTCTATCAGATTTATAAAAGAAAGCCGAGCTCCTGGAGGCGTGCTGTGGGCGAAGCTAAAGTGTGACACAGCTTTTGCATAGCGAAGCTATCAATGGTCAGCTAAACAAATGTATTCGTGTTGTTTACATTATATGCACTTACGCACAAACTGCCAACAAAACAGACATATGAAACAGTTTTACTCACTGCCTGCGGTTCCGACTCATGGCCGGGATCTTTTATCGCTGTGACCGCTTCATCTTTCAGTTTCAAACGATCTGTAAATCAAGCGTGGAACTGGGCCTTGTTTATAAAACCATAAGCACCTGAGGGCTCGAGCAGCCACGGAAAACACAAGATATTCTCCATTCATTTTAATCAATAAAAAAGTGATTGCAACTTTCAGAGCAGAGCTGCCGACGACTTCCGTAACCCGAACGAAGTATGTTGATGGGCGTGCACTCGCTCTGGTTGATGTGTGTGAAAATGACATCAATGTAAACCCTCTATATGGTCATGCAGAATAAGGCATTAATATGTGCTTTATAAGTACTAATAAGCAGCCAATATGCAAGCTAATAAGCAACTTGAATTATTCATTAAAAGATCCAACTCATTTACATCAGACGTCACTGGTGGTTCACGCTTGTTTTTGAGTGCAGCCTGCAAGGACAACTCAGCAGATAGACATGTATTTGTGACATTTTAAATTTTTTTAAATCACATTCAGACTGCAAACTCACATTTACAACTGGAGTTACAGTGAAGATTCAGCGGCGGTTGGAGATTCACACTGAGCTCTGGTGCTCAGGTGGGTGATCTAGCATGGAATGTTTACAAATTCTGTCCCCCCTCAAAATTTCCAGTCTCATCTCATTATGCTACAACGAAAAAAGATGAAAATCCATTACATATGAAAATACCAAGTTACACTTAGTGAAAGGGAAGAAAACTAATAGTATGACAAATGCTGTGTAATCTTGGTGACTGCATATAAGCCATGCAAACACACATGGCAACCAGACACATGGCGTTCTCCGGGGAAAGAGAACGCTACATCCAGCCCCTTCCAGATCAGTGACTGCATACAGTATGTTTGATATGTATGTAAACACTGAGGAAGCACATGGTAAAAGCAGTGGTAAAGGACTGAAAGTCCCTTTACACTTATGTGTACTGATATCCAGATATCATTAAACTGTTCCTCAGGGTCTATATAATCCCCTCATATGGCTCAGTGCTCCATCAGGCTAATGGAAATCTCTGCTCGAGGTTGTGTATCATTGAGCTGCAGTGTCTTCCGCAGTGCATACAGCCAACTTAAAGCTGAAGTGTTGCATTTAACGTGCACTTTACTTTAACCAATGGCGTTAGTCATTATTTTTGCAATTACGTTCGCTAATGCAAGTGGTGCAGAAATGAAACATTCCACTTATAATTTAGCTGCAGGAACCTCCAGAGTGGAATCAATATAACACATTTGTCATGAAATTCACAGCACTGGCTCGTAATTGAACCGATTTGTTACTGAAATAGAGAGCTTTTTCTGTTCTGAGCTTTGTAGAGATTCATAATGTCTTTGGACAGCTGTGTCTGTGCTGTAGTTTAGTGTGGTCACATATCTTCTATTTCTGCCTGTAAACTGAGGAGAGATGATTCAGTTTGTGGAAGAACAAAGTGTCAGGACTGAGTCACCTTTCGTGACTGTGCTGAGAGAAGCTCTGTCTCTTTTGGACATCTTAAGAAAACCATGACTCACACACTGACTGTCAGATAAACTGTTCTGTTCTGCTCTGCTTTGTCCTATTCTGAGCCATCTGGATGTTTATGTGTACCAAAGCCTATTCTATTCTTTTCTATTCTATTCTATTCTATTCTATTCTATTTTTTCATTTCCACTGAACTGTACGGTTCAGTACAGTTGAGTACAGTACGCAAGTTGTGAATGGTACCCTAATTCCGAACCGTACTGTACCACTTTTTTGGGACCCTTCCATTGGGGTACCTAGCACAATAGTACTGGTACCAAAAGGGTGGAGCTACACTCACTGCAGAACATTGATCGGTTGACAGAGAATCGTCACTTGCGCGTGCTACAAGGGTAATGACAACACAGGAGGCGCCACACAAATGTGGTTCAGGCAACGCGTACATTGATTATCTTCACTTCATGTAGGCTATATAACAAAATAAAATATAAAACACAACCCTGCCTCTTTTCGTTTTCATTTAAAAAAAAAAAAATGAAACCTATTATGTGCATATGTACTCTGATTATCTTCACTGTATATGTAGCCTACATGTAGCCTATGATAAAATGAAATAAGACAAAACAACCCTGTCTCATTTTGTTAACAGTCAGTTTTAATTATCAGTAATAACCATTATAAAAGTATAAGTATAAAGTATAAGAAGCTATACAATAAGAAATAAAGACAAGCAAACAATTCAGTCAAACATACAAAGTCAGCGCTCTAGTACAACGGTAAAGTTAAATAAATATATAAAGTTATGAACCTTCACTTTGGCCTCAGCCAAAACGATTTGCCCGGGAACAAATTATAGATTCATGAGACCAAAGATTGCCCGTTAGATATACACAAGACGAATGATATCTCATGTTTAACCACTACAGACACATCTGAGCCAGCGGCAAATGTCAGAAGGACTAGCCGTGGTACAGCTGTTCTTGGCTGGGTACATGAGCACTGAGCGCCCTGGATCTCACAACTATGACAACGTCAGATCAAATTTTCAAATAGGCGCTATCTTTATAGATAAACCACAGATTTGAGCTTAAAACAATTACATTCTCGCCTGAAAAACTTTTAAAACTACATTTCATGACACAATAAAGTTTTTAAATTATGCTGGTTTTCTCCTCCGCTTCTCGGCTATTGACGCTTGCTGTTAGGTGCGAACTAACAAGGACGCAAGACCGAACTTTGCGTACTTGTTATTGAGAAATGTCGGCATGCAGCAAGCAAAGCTTGTCTTCTTCTTGTGATAAACAGCCACATGCCAAGAAGACCTGCTGTATGTCCTCCATTGTTGTTTACTGTGTCGCTTTCTTTTTTGTGCGAGAATGACGCCGATCGCTACTTTTTGGCATACACCACACTTATCAAGTAAGGGTACTGTTGGCGGTGGAAACGCAAGATGGATCAGGGTTTACCGTTCTGAATCATATCGTACGGTACTGTACTGTACTGAACCGTACCGCTCAGTGGAAACGAGTCATTAGTCTTTGTAATTTTTTGTGAATATGGACCCTGAAACATACACTACCATTCAAACGTTTGGTTTTGGGCGGTGTATGCAGAGCTGTATTTTTAGCATTCATTACTCCAGTGTCACATGATCGTTCAGAAATCATTCTAATATGCTGATTTTGTCACAGTTATCTGGACTCGTTCATCTTTAGTTTCACTTTCATGGACTTTCAGTTTTTTTTTTATCATTCACTTGTCTCTTTGTCTTTGTCACTCATCAGTTCCCTTGGACACTAACCCTCCACCACAGCTGTTCATCATTTAGTTCGTTATCTTTAGTTCCTCTGTGTTCAGTCTTCGGTTGATGTTTGTACATGTAGTGTTTATGTTATGTTTATGCTCCTGTGCACTCTGTTACTCTTGCGTGCCTTCTTGTAAATAAAACCCTGTTTATATTTAATGATCCCGTCTTCAGTCCGTCTTCCCTTATCTTCATCTTGAGACAGATCAACCGACCCAAAAGTATGAATTATGCAGCACGATTTTCCGTTATTGCTCATGAGAGCCTGGACTTTTTTTCCTTCACTGGACATTTCAGAGACCCTGAAGTCACTGTTCTGGATCAGGGCTAATTACCATCACCCCTTAGACCTCCCAGACACCTCTGGACTTAACCGGAGGGACGCTGTCATCTGGTGTCTGGAGAGTGTTTACCCCCAGTCCAGAACAAGCTGGACCCAGACCACCACCATCGACCACGGAGAAATCGTGCGAGCCCCCCGCAGACGGAGAGCTTCCACCCGCCATGACGCATCAGCCAGTGCCCAAAGATAAGAGGTCAGTGCGGAGTGAGCCCACGACATCAGTGGCCGAGGGTATTTTGGTGGAATTTGACTGGCTGATTGACTTCATCACGGAGGTATCGTCTCCCAACATATCCCACCCCATTTCTGATTTTTCATTGCTGTTCCTAGACAGCACTATGGACTGTTTGAACTTTTATCTGTTCCTTCTGAACCTTCCTCACTGTTTTTTCATTGGCTCCACCTCCATAGGTCATCCCTCAGTTGATGCAGCCTCCACGCCACCTTGGCTCCTCCCTCGACTCCACCGTGGGCTGTCGTCTCTGGGCTCTGGGTCTGTGCCGTCGGATGCCCTTTATCGCCAATGGGGTCTCATCTTCCGTACTGCACCGTCCCCTCATCATCTCCTGTCTTCTTCCCTGTGTCATCGCCTCGGACACCTCCAAAGCCCCCTCCATCCCTCCCTCACTTCTGTTTAAGATCGTGCCTACTGGGAGGGGGCTTTCTGTCAAAGTTACATGGACTCATTCATCTTTAGTTTCACTTTCATGAACTTTCAGTTTGTTTTCATCAGTCACGTGTTTCTTTGTCTTTGTTTCCCGCCACTCATCACTCATCTGTTTATGTTATGTTTATGCTCCCATGTACTCTGTTACTCCTGCGTGCCTTCTTGTAAATAAAACCCTGTTTATATTTGATAACCCCGTCTTCCCTCATCTTCATCTTGTGACAGATTTTCTCAAGAAACATTTCTTATTATTATCAGTGTTGAAAACAATTGTGCTGCTAATATTTTTTTTTTTTTTTTTTTTTTTTGGAAACAGGGATACCTTAGTTATTCAAAACAGGGATAGAAAGTTATTCAAAATAGAAATCTTTTGTAACATTACACATTTTTACTGTCAATTCTGATCAATTAAATTTGTCTTTGATGAATGAAAGTATTTATTTCTTTTTTAAAATAAAAAAAATCTTACCCCAATTTTATGGTAGTGTATCTGTGCATCTGACTAATGAACTATTTAAGTTGTGCAAGTATGGCTTATTTTGGTTATTAGCCTATAAGCCTTTGTTTATTAAAAACTGTTATCTGCTATTGGCCATTTTACACAAATGATATATAACTCAAGGCTGTGCAATAGTCACTATGTAGCGTTCCAGTAATTCAAACAGCAGCGCAAGCAACGCCAATGTCCTGTGTTTTATTCCCAAGCAAAGCATGAACCAATAAAAGCACACCTTGAATGTGTAAATATAAACACATTACGTAACCAGTTTTACCCTTTTACTCTTAACTGTGTCATTGTAACACTCATGGTTTATTGCTTTTATCCAAATGAATCATGATTCAAACAGTGACTATTCTTTCTTGCAAAGGATGCACTCTCCACAATCACTTTCTCCCCCACCACCATACGATACTCTCTCGTCACATCAACACAATTATCATAATTACACATTCACTGCACTTGCTCAGGATTTCCACAGAAGACAAGCCAGTAAACCTGTTTTTAACATCTTGACATGAAAGCACTTGCCACACCGACACCTTGTGCAATTTTAGGACAACTTGTACAAAAACAACCACAAATAAACCCATCAAGCCTTTGGGGTCAGGACTCAAGCTGCTTTTAAATGGGGTATGCTACATAGCTGCCTTGAAGAATTAAGCATGAATATTTATGGAAATGAAACATGGAGCTTATGAAACAATAAAAAAAACAACAACTGTTCAAACACTGACAGCTAACCCAACAGACGCCAAAACTGAGGTGTTAAAACATTCTGCTCTTTGTATTTATCTGTCTGGTTTATCATGGCAACATTTTAAATGCTAATTCTACTTCTGTTATAGGGGAATATTATCTCCAGCAAATGAAAAGCAGCAGTTTGGGCTGTCAAAAAAGGCGGACAAAAAGAAAAAGAAATTATATATTTCCTCACTGAATATTTTCCGTTAAAGAGATTCAAAATTCAAAGTTCAAAATTTTCATTTTTGGGTGAACAATTGCTTTAAAGGGTTAGTTCACCCAAAAATGAAAATAATGTCATTAATTACTCACTCTCATGCCGTTCCACACCCGGAAGTCCTTCGTTCATCTTCGGAATGCAAATTAAGATATTTTTGTTGAAATCCGATAGCTCAGTGAGGCCTGCATAGCCAGCAATGACATTTCCTCTCTCAAGATCCATTAATGTACTAAGAACATATTTATATCTGTTCATGTGAGTACAGTGGTTCAATATTAATATTATAAAGCGATGAGAATATTTTTGGTGCGCCAAAAAAAACAAAATAACGACTTATATAGTGATGGCCGATTTGCAAAACACTGCTTCATGAAGCTTCGGAGCGTTATGAATCTTTTGTGTCGAATCAGAGGTTCAGAGCGCCAAAGTCACGTGATTTCAGCAGTTTGGCGGTTTGACACGCAATCTGAATCATGATTCAACACAAAAGGTTCATAACGCTCCGAAGCTTAATGAATTAGTGTTTTGAAATCGGCCATCACTATATAAGTCGTTTTTTTTTTTTTTTTTTTTTTTTTGCTGCACCAAAAATATTCTCATCGCTTTATAATATTAATATTGAACCACTGTACTCACATGAACTGATTTAAATATGTTTTTAGTACATTAATGGATGGCTCCGTGAGGCCTACATAGGGAGCAATGACATTTCCTCTCTCAAGATCCATCAGCGTGTCGAATCATGATTCGGATCGTGTGTCAAACCGCCAAACTGCTGAAATCACATGACTTTGGCGCTCCGAACTGCGGATTCGACACTCTGATTCATTATGCTCCGAAGCTTCATGAAGCAGTGTTTTGAAATCGGCCATCACTAAATAATTCGTTAGTTTTTTTTTGGAGCACCAAAAATATTCTCGTCGCTTTATAATATTAATATTGAACCACTGTACTCACATGAACTGATTTAAATATGTTTTTAGTACCTTTATGGATCTTGAGAGAGGAAATGTCATTGTTGGCTATGCAGGCCTCACTGAGCCATCGGATTTCAACAAAAATATCTTAATTTGTGTTCCGAAGATGAACGAAGGTCTTATGGGTGTGGAACGGCATGAGGGTGAGTAATAAATTACATTATTTTCATTTTTGGGTGAACTAACCCTTTAAGATTCGGTCCAAATTATTTTAAATTTTATATTCAGGCATCACATTATACTGAGTAGAATGTGCAAAACTCCATATACATATAAATCACAGCAGCTTCCAGCTGAAATAAGCACTAGAGGCAGTAAAAAACCAATAACTTGTATTCATTTATGATAACAGAGGAAGATTTTCGATTAATGAAGACTCATTTTCATGCAGTTTTTTGAACGATGCTATGACCACAAAACACATTTACAATAGTTCATAATTTGTAAACTAATAAATTTTGACTTTTGCATCTCATATCCAGCTCCATATATACAGCTTTCCTGGTGTAGTAAACTTGCTCTGTAGCTCAACTGGTACAGCACTGCATATGAGCTCCGTGAAACACGAGTCATGATAAAAAAGCTCAAAGACTTGTAGAAGCAAGATAAATGGCATGGTTGCTTCAGCAAATGTGTTTTTATTTCACATTTGCTGTTTTTAACACTATCGGTATGTTTAGGGTTTAGTGTAGGTGGTACGTTATTTTCAAATGCGATAGGGCATTAACCATTTAGTGCTGCTTTCCGTACATTTCCGAACTGCCGCAATACGTACAACAACCAGTGTAATAAAACCAGATTCACTTTCATCTTTTCAGATAAAACTGAACGCACTTTTAGCACCACTCACTGGACATTTCACTTTAAAACTGTCGAGAAACGAAATATCATTTTGCAATGTTTTTCCAATGAGTCAGGATTTGTTTAGACACGACACAGGGTTTAAAGGAACACTCCACTTTTTTTGAAAATAGGCTAATATGACTAGGAACTATACTGTCATTCCGGCGTAATGATCAAGAACTTTGCTGCCGTACCATGGGTGCAGCAGGCGCAATGATATTACACAGCGCCTGTGACCCCCTATTTTCAAAAAAAGTGGAGTGTTCCTTTAAGAACTAATGCAGGACACCTGAATCCACAAAAAGATTTTGAAATCACAACAATGTGAAATTACAAGGCCTCTAGTGGTAACTGTCATGAATGAAGAAGCATCAGGCTCTGAGCAACTTGCTGTTCAACTTTGTTCTCCTCAGATTCATAGACTGCTGTTTGCGGCTCAGGAAATGCCCTTCGCTTTTGATTTGACCCTCATCACATTCGATGACAGACAAAAACATACCAGTCATACCGGTTTGGAACAACATAATGGAAAGTAAATGATGGTTTTTTTTTACTCCTTTAATGTAATACTGATTGTACATCTAACACATGCACAGCCAGATTGTGCATTGCGCTCTAGTCATCATTTGTTAACACCGGTGAATTCAGATAATGCTGTAGTTAAACAGGTCTAGTCTGTTTTCTGGCTATTTATATAAGATGACTTTACAAGCTGTAAGAAGGAAAAGAGGTGCTGCATGTTTTTATTAAGCCATGAAAACATGGCTTTATGACTTGCAGTGAAGCCCTGTAATGGTTTGACTTGCCTTTCAGTTCAGTGCTCCTATAAAAATAACACATTCACAGAATTCAAAAGAAGGTACTTCCTTTTAGGTTTCCCAAGTCTACGGTTTTCAGGTGGAATTGGCCTACTTCTAAACTGTTGCCGGGGGTTGACTTTTTATCCCCCGCGGGTTAAAGGTTTGACATATTATATTTGACTGAAATGCTTGTATTGAAACATTTTATATTCTATCAATGATAAAACTGTGCTAGATGTTAAGTTTTGGAGGAGGGCCACTGGTAGGGAGCCTTTGAGCGGTGTTAAAGATCACTATGATATAGTGGTTTTCAATTTGCATAACATTGACTGTAAAATATGTATTTTAGGTATGGGAATGGCATATTTTGAGTTTTGATATTTAGGATATGGTCTACTTTTGGGCTATTTTTGATTGGCCACTGGGCTAGTTTTGTAACGCAGACCTGGCAACCCTGATTCCTTTGAGACTATTCACGCTTTCGAGTTTTAAAATGGGCAGAAAGGAACAATGGGAATAAACAATTGTACAAAAGAGCTGTTCAGCCTCCTTTCCACAAGAGAACAAAGGATGCCAAGAAAAGCAGACTTGAACTTAAGACCAGAATCACATTTCACAGGAGGTAAATGCAGAGAAAATTCTGGCTGCTTGAACCTGTAAATGGACGATCTATACAGGGGTCATTCATACCTCTATTTATCCAAAGAAAACAGATTTATTATAAAAAATGAACTGAAAAAAAAAAAAAAAAAAAGAAGCATATTTGCAGCACAAATCTGTATTCTGTTTCTTAGCTCAGCTGAAAAAAAAATCAGGAATTTCAAAGGAATTCTCTGTTCATTGCAGAAAACATTCTGGCTGCTTGAACCTGTAAATGGACGATCTATACAGGGGTCATTCATACCTCTATTTATCCAAAGAAAACAGATTTATTATAAAAAATGAACTGAAAAAAAAAAAAAAAAAAAAGCATATTTGCAGCACAAATCTGTATTCTGTTTCTTAGCTCAGCTGAAAAAAAAATCAGGAATTTCAAAGGAATTCTCTGTTCATTGCAGAATGGTGCTGAACCCTGATTCCATGATGTTTGTGCAATCAGTGACACCTTACTGACACACTTGGATTGTTGTATCCTTGGCAACGTTATTTATAAAGCAAAGACAAAAAATGACTTAAAATAGGATTATATGATTAAAGTAATGCCTTAATGTAACTATTTAGGGAGTAGTCCAACCAGAAGCAATGAAGGCATGTGACATTTGAACTCATGCTCACACACACTAAAGCAAATTAATGGCTGGCTGCCCAATACACTACAGTATGATGCTTTTTATTCAAACTCTCTCTGAGAGGCACAAGCAGTCAAATCTGAGGAGCACAAGAGCTTCTCTGTGCCAAATTTTTCAAAGTGTGCTTGCCAAGCCTACAGTTCTGGCCCTATAAACGCATGTTTAAAATAACCACCACCTAGTTTTTTAGTATCTAGATATAAAGTTTTACAGTGGTTACATGTTTAACATTATGTGAATTTTATACACATACAGAATAATAATCTAGGGCAATGTTTCTCAAAGTATTGGGTTAAGACATTTTAATAATATGCAATTATTTCCATTCGTATATACTTTGTTCACAAAAGTTTATTTTTTTTGTCATTCATTACTGATATCTTCCATAGCTTCTGCCAACTATTATTACTGCTATTATTGTTACTAATATAAAAAACATTAAAAAAGGACTGCTGTGTTCCAGTTTAATACTGTTTTATTGCAATAGTTAGGAATTATGGTATTTTTGACAGATATTAAGTTTATCATGGTACATTTCTGAAAGCAATATAGAGGTTAATTTCAGTTTAAGTAATTTCGGTTCAGTTACTGTTTATGTTTAATCAGTTCCAACATAGACTTTTATCTTCATATCCATGATTTCTGAGCATATTTGTGAACATGTGCAAATGTTTAATTTTAATTCAAATGTCATTTTGTTAACTCTGTGAAAGAATAACTGATTTTTTAGGAAGTAACTGCAATTACTTTAAACACACAGAGCAAAGAATTTAACATATACAATAAATATAGCATATTACGTGGTTTTGTAATTGTGGGTCTTCAATAAACACAAAAGGCCCAAGAAAGGTTAACAACCTCTAATTTAGAGAATTCACTCTGGCATTAAATGGGATGCCACTCCTAAAACTTTGCTTGTACATGTGGCCAGTGACACATAACATTTACATCAGATTATCTCTTATACATGACAGCACAAAACAACACACGCATAATTTGTTGATGAATTACCAGAGGAATGTTTATAAATCTGCTTGGAAGACATACATTGGATCACGTGAATGCTGACTGATGGTAAAACTCATCTCCCTGGTATTGTTTATGGTTGTTTTGAGATTAACATATCACATTAATCATCTTATGTCAATTCTGATCTTCATTCCATCGGAATGTTTTATGAAGTAGGTAAACAGCTAATACACATCTGGCCTTAAGTGTTTATGAACAACAATGCACCACATGACTGCGATCTGTTCCAAATGTCAGGTGTGGTGAGAGCTGCACTTGGATGCAATAACCTTAAATGTTAGAGTAAAAATGCCTGCTGCCATTATACACCACATCTAAAAACATAATTCTACTTTCACGTGAGATGTGAATGTTTCCTATGTAGATATAAGAATGCTAAAATCATAAAATATTAGCATCAAAATTTTGTGCACTCGTTACCATTAAAGGACTGTGCAAATATATAATATAATATTACAATCTTAAATAGAATATAAATTATATTTTAAAACTGAATTTCATGACCCTTCCATTCTGTTTCATTCATTTGCAACCTGCCTATGTCTAATCGTACCATGAGGTAACACCAAAAATGGTACCAAAACCAATCACAAAATGTATCTTTTAAAAACCTTTTTACCATGTTTGTGTATGGTTATTAAGTAAGTTGTGTAGTAATAGTCAAGTCACGCAATTCAGACTCTAAAGTACCAAATCGTTGAAATATGTGAATAACGACGGAATTTGCGATGTTAGTTGGCTAACGATGCTTTTGGGAAACGCGCCCCAGGGCGGTTCCCGAGAACTAAATGTTGAACTGACCAGGCAGTATACGGCAGCCGCCAGACCCTGCCATACCCTGCCATACCCCTGGTGTGTCCATATTTTGAATTGTTCTGCCATAAAAACTCAGATTCAGCCAAACACACTACCATCATTTTATTACAATCTTAGATCACAACCATCAGATACAATCCCATGATACTTACTCAATATCATCAACAAGCACACTGACGAAAATGTTAATTGACAAACTTTTATTTAAAAATATACTCTACCATTCAAAAGTTTAGGCTCAGTAAGATTTTTTTTAAAAAGAAAATAATACTTTTATTCTGCAAGGATGCGTTGGATTCATCAAAAGTGTCAGACTTTACATTGTCATAAAAGATTTCTATTTCAAAGATTTCTATTTCAGAGCATCTCCAAAACTGCAGCTCTTGCGGGTTGTTCCCGGTCTGCAGTGGTCAGTATCTATCAAAAGTGGTCCAAGGGAGGAACAGTGGTGAACCAGCGACAGGGTCATGGGAGGCCAAGGCTCACTGATGCACGTGGGGAGCGAAGGCTGGCCCGTGTGGTCCAATCCAACAGACGAGCTACTGTAGCTCTTATTGCTCAGAAAGTTAATGTTCGTTCTGATAGAAGTTCCCCAGATCTCAATCCAATTGAGCATCTGTGGGATGTGCTGAACAAACAAGTCCAATCCATGGAGGCTCCACCTCGCAACTTACAGGACTTAAAGGATCTGCTGCTAACATCTTGGTGCCAGATACCACAGCACACCTTCAGGGGTCTAGTGGAGTCTATGCCTCGACGGGTCAGGGCTGTTTTGGGCAGCAAAAGGGGACCAACACAATATTAGGAAGGTGGTCATAATGTTATGCCTGATCGGTGTATGTATATATTAATATGTATATTTAAAAATAAAAGAACTGTGTAAAAAACAAAAATGAACTATGTGGCAAGACCGCTCATACGAAATAACTGCAACTGCATTATGTTATGTCTATACAGAGGTCTACACATTCCTAAGGCCCAGAACAGTTTGCATTACCTTCATTCACTGAGCTTCCGTTCAGCTCAGTGACCATTGTCAGAGCCCTGTTTCCTCATTCCTCTAATCTTTCCATGATCCTTTCTGATGTTTTTCCCTGTATCTTCCACGTGTTGCGATTATTCTAAGCAGCAGTTGGAGATTTGAAGTCAAGAAAGGCAGTGTCAGGGTTTAACTCGCATAAACACGGCATACTGAGATCAAAGAATTCTGGCTCAACACTGTTTCTCAATTGAAGAGAGAGAAACTGAGATAGACTTAAAATATAGTGCACAGGTCATAGACAAACATTAGACAATCCCATAACAAGGACATATCCTTGTCTCTGTAATAAGGACAGTGTCTTTTTGGTACCACAGGGTTTCTCTGATGGAGTTTTCTGACAAGGAGTGATTTTCTTTAGAATCTCTTTCACATTTTAGGGTCTGTCAAGTTCAAACACAACCTTGAGAATGATTATTTTCTTCAGGAAAAAAAAAAAAAAAAAAAAGATCAAAAATCAAGTTCTACAAAGAATTTCTCTCCAAAAATATTTCCAATTTCTTCCAAACCCCATTTGATCCAGATTGCCTCCTTCTAACCTAGATTTCCTGTAGGGTGCACCAGATCCCCTAACATGAGATGCAAGTTCAAAGCACCTTTTATAAACATTGAAGGCTAAAATATCATTGCTGTCCTGCTGACACTGACCTCCCAAGCTGGTGGTCTTAACCTCTGAATTGGCTCACCGCAATAGTTTTCACCACACACCGGTGCGCTTAATGAAAGTATCAGTGGAGGAATGCTTTCGTAACCCCACAACCTGAGGGAGGAATATAATGTGCTTGCAGCTGTCCTGCCCGTGCATATTAACTTAAAACATTCCAATAGTTTGTTTGTCCAGATTTACAGGATGTCATAAACATGCTTACAGCATATGAATCACCTGGGTATGACTTTTAGCATATGCAGAAAAGCCTTAAGGTAATCCATCCACAAACACATCTAAATGTCACTGCAGCATGCAGAGTTTCCTGCTATACCACACATCTAAAAACAGAGAAACAAACAAACAGTTGCTAACCAGGGCTCAACAAAAAAGATTAGGCCAATGCTACATTTTTCAAATATACATGCATAACCCTTGTTTGTCATTATTACAGTGATTATTATGTTTCTAGCATGTTATATGTTTGGCAACGGTTCTTTTAACCCTTAAAGATGGAGTGTGTAGCTTTTCATTTCTTAAACAACCATATAGGAAGACACATCATGGCCATATTCCAGGATGACAATGTCAAGATTCATCAGTGTTAAAATTGTGAAAGAATGGTTCAGAGAGCATGAAGAATCATTTTCACACATGAATTGGCACCTCTGAGTCCAGACTAGGGGTGTAATGATTCACTCGTTTTCTCGATGCATCGATTACAAATCCTGACAATGCATATGCATCGATCTTGAAACATGTTTTTTGAATCATAAATCGTTCATTTCGGTCGATAATCGATGTAAAATGCTAAGAATCAGATTAATCGCGATTCAATAGCGATTCAGTACTTTAAAATATATAAACAATAAATTACTACATGCGCAAAATGATGGAGACGTTGTGCGCCGTCATTCGCGCTCTCACAGCTCTCCTTCACAGACATGCGCTGCACTCTTTACTGCATTTCACTGGATTGTGCTCGCGCTCCGTCCGCAGCTCACATTGATACATTTTTGAGCAGCCCATGTAATTTACACATAAATATATCATAAATTGTTTTGTAGAACAAATTATTTTCATAAATTAACTTTTTTTTTTAAAGATGGGCTTTAATGATACACCGCCACAAAACGCATGCAAACTATAGCCAACACAAGCTAACCTAAAATCTTAACATTTTTCAATGTGGGCACAATAAAAATTACTATGATGCTTAGCCCACATTATATTTAAGCTCCATGCATCTTTGTAAACATTTCTTACATTTTTAAAGGACAACATTGTCTTTTTTTCACCATTACTCACTGTGGAACCTTATGTGTTTCAATGAAGATTCCCTCTAATTACAAACTTTGATCAATTTTCTGAGTGAAATTGTTTAATGAAAACATTAAGCTTTGTGTGCTTTTACCTTACTAACCTTTTACCTTACATTACTTACTACCTTAATTTACAACTATATTTAGATAGGCCTACAAATTACACACATTAGTTCAATTGAGATGCCCTAAAGTTCCTTATGTGTAACCGGGCATAACTCGAGAGCCAAGCTTAGTTAAGGCTCCAGACTCCTGGCATGGGGGGCCCACTATAGGAGACCCACGTAAGCCAGAGTATGGAACCCCAACACAGCTTGGCTCTCAAGATACACCCGGTCAAACACCCGGCGTGACTCCAGCTAAAACTCCAGAGTCAAGCCAACTCAAGGCTCCAGACCACTGGCCTGGAGCCCCAGCCACTAACACCTACCCATCCCACACAGGGCTCTAATCAAACAGTATTAAAAGGAATTTTTTAAATACTTCCCTGTCACTGAATAAATATATTTATGTTTTACTTGTTTAAAATCAATAGATTTTTTATAATTTGTGAATAAATCATGATGTGGGCTTATTTGGAACACATGCGGGTTTAAATGGTGCCAAAGTACCAATTAAGCCCATGTTAGACTTCTGACTTTATTTATAAAATATCCTAATTTTATATTCTAAAATGTACATCAACTAATTAATACATTTTTAAATGAGAGAGAAATCTTGCATTTTAACAAATGATTTTCTTATAAAGCACGTCAAATCTATGAAAAAACACCTAAACTTAGATTTTGGTGGGCTACATTTACCCTATATATTTATTAGAACTGCCGATGTTAACGCATGCGATTAATTCAAAATCCTTAACGTGTTAAAATAATTTAACTCAAATAATCCAAAGAAATCAATGAACAATGCAAAATTGCATCATTAACGTCCCAGATAGCACAGGTATGTCTCTAAGATGTCTGCTAAAGAGCGCATAAGCACCTGTAACCCTGGTAGGCGTAAATTTCTATTCTAACCCCTTAACCCGATTTCACTTCTCTGTTTGCGATCAGATCATTTTAAGCTGCTAAACCCCAGGAAAGTTTTTAGTCCAATAATCCAGTGAGCAAATGCATTCAAACAATCAGTCCAAAACAGCGCTAATGTAAAGAAAACTACTCTTATTACATCAGAGATGGCAGAGAGAACAGTGACTCACAGCCAGTTTTCAGTGAATTACTCTTCTAGTGTGTGTTTTGCTTTAAAACACGAGCTCTGTCATATTCTGTGATTGTGTCTGAAGAGATAGAAATACAGAAGAGATTTCAGAAATACAGACTGAACGGAACGTCAAAACATCCCACCACTGTATGGCCAGGTGAAATGCAAACTACGTTTCTAGGCTGGATAAAGCAAACCAGCTTCCCGCTAGTAAAGTTTTGATGGATTCAAATTGTAATCAAGTTAAAGACGATTGCGGTGATGTACAGGAGTCGTACAGTAAGCACGTGTGAGTCCGTTATATTGATGCGCTCTCAATGCACTGATTGCACATTGTATTTATGCACAGACACATTTCAGTACATTCATTAGGCCTCTAAACAAGCTCTTTGCTGCTGCACAATAATGTACACTAAATTCTGAAAAGGTTTGTTCTGTAATGTTTTTGTTATATGGGCTCCTTATATCATTTGGTTATTTGGTGTCCTTTTGGAGTCTCCAAGTGTTCTTTTTTTGGAAAGACAGCTAAATTTACCTTGAAAATAGCTTGCAGAACATCCATTTTTGTGCTTAATTTCAAGATAAGTATGTGATTAATAGCACAAAAATATATATATACACACACCGTTCAGGCTATGGGAAGAAAGCATTATGAGCACTGACAGGTGAAGTGAATAACACTGATTATCTCTTCATCACGGCACCTATTAGTGGGTGGGATATATTATATTACTAGTTGGTGTGTTAGAAGCAGGAAAAATGGTTAAACGTAAGGATTTGAGCAAGGACCAAATTGTGATGGCTAGATTACTGGGTCAGAGCATCTCCAAAACTGCAGCTCTTGTGGGGTGATCCCGGTCTGCAGTGGTCAGTATCTATCAAAAGTGGTCCAAGGAAGGAACAGTGGTGAACCGGCGACAGGGTCATGGGCGGCCAAGGCTCATTGATGCACGTGGGGAGCGAAGGCTGGCCCGTGTGGTCCGATCCAACAGATGAGCTACTGTAGCTTAAATTGATCAAGAAGTTAATGCCTGTTCTGATAGAAAGGTGTCAGAATACACAGTGCATCGCATTTTGTTGCGGCTGCATAGACAAGTCAGGGTGCCCATGCTGACCCCTGTCCACTGCCGAAAGTGCCAACAGTGGGCACGTGAGCATCAGAACTGGACCACGGAGCAATGGAAGAAGGTGGCCTGGTCTGATGAATCACGTTTTCTTTTACATCATGTGGATGGCTGGGTGCATATGCGTCGCTTACCTGGGGAACACATGGCACCAGGATGCACTATGGAAAGAAGGCAAGCCAGCGAAGGCAGTGTGATGCTTTGGGCAATGTTCTGCTGTGAAAACCTTGGGTCCTGGCATCCATGTGGATGTTACTTTGACACGTACCACCTACCTAAGTATTGTTGCAGACCATGTACACCCTTTCATGGAAACGGTATTCCCTGGTGGCTGTGGCCTCTTTCAGCAGGATAATACGCCCTGCCACAAAGCAAAAATGGTTCAGGAATGGTTTGAGGTGCACAAAAATGAGTTTGAGGTGTTGACTTGGCCTCCAAATTCCCCAGATCTCAATCCAATTGAGCATCTGTGGGATGTGCTGACCAAACAAGTCTGATCCATGGAGGCTCCACCTCGCAACTTACAGGATTTAAAGGATCTGCTGCTAAGATCTTGGTGCCAGATACCACAGCACAACTTCAGGGGTCTAGTGGAGTCCATGCCTTGACGGGTCAGGGCTGTTTTGGCAGCAAAAGAGGGACCAACACAATATTAGGAAGGTGGTCATAATGTTATGCCTGATCGGTGTGTGTGTGTGTGTGTGTGTGTGTGTATATATAAATATATATATATATATACACACACACACACATATATATATATATATATATATATATATATATATATATACACACACATGCACACAATGTAAAATGTAATATTAAATATAAATCAAATTATAAATTGAAAATATAAATTGATACATTTGTGTAAAATAATCTTATAAAAGTCTAATATCCATTATGTTCATGACTATCAAGAAAAAGTACCATAAAAGAACCATAAGGTAGTTCATTTGACTTTATGAGCTATATTGCAAGTATTCATTGCACCGTACAATAGCTTTGTATGAGTAACAGAACTAAATTCATTATTCATGGAAAATCCAATCTTGTGACATCAGAAACCCAGCAATACAGCATCGAAGTCATATCAATTAATTTTATTATTATAATTTCTCTTTTTGTATTTCATGAAAAACACAGCATACAGAATTGAAACGACAAACAGGGACCAACTGTACCTTCTCATTTTATAAAGGGTAGTCCTGAAACCACCACAAAAGCTCCATGGCTGACTTCCTCTTTGAAACGAGCAGTTGTATCATGCATTCTTTGGGGAACAAATCGAGTGTGATGCACAGATTTCAAAAGGCTCTGCTGCCATTGTTATGTTCATCACGTCAGACAGACAGCAAAGAGCCCATATGAGACAAAGTGAGTCAAAAAAAGAAATCATCATGCTCTGCTCTGCTTGTATAAGAATATAACATGGGTTTTTCTTATAAATTCAATGACAAGATGATGTTTTGTTTGCTCTTTTGTTGATATTTACAAGCTACTAAATCTTAATGTTGTGTTGTCATTGTTATGTGCCCTTACAAACACATTCTCTTTTATTAGATGAAACATTTTGTTCCTGTTAGATGCTGAAACAGTACTGCTGGATGAACAGACTAACACCCTTTTTAAAGGAATCTGCCCAGTGTGAAATCAACCTACAATGGCGCCAACATTGTTAGTCTGACTAGATCTGACAAATCTAACAGACAGACTGTGAAAACATTGGCACCAGTTGAGGAGCTCAGACTAGCGGTATGATGTCTATCTCCTTTGGCTTTCATCTGTCTAGTGGTTGTCTTGGTGATCCTTTTGAGTTTGATTGCATCCAGCATGTTGGCCTTCATCCTGTCTAAGTAAAACTTCACAAACTGTGCAAAGGACCTGCGCTATCTGCAATTTAAAATTAAATTTTGCACCCATAAAATCAACTCATCCGCCATCACTGACAAACCTCAATAATCCTGTCATGAACATGCAGTCCGGCCTTGTCAGCTGCTCCGTTTTCCACTATCTTGGATATATAGATCCCATCACTGAAATCCTCATGCTCCTCTGGTTCCTTAGATAGAAGCAAATGTTGAAAATTAGACAAGATAAAGGGGTACTTCACCGCTGGCAAAATGGGCTTTCAATAAAACTTGCAGGGTAACTTGCACCAGTTTGCTATAAGCTTACAGCCTTTCTTTAGTAGGAAATACTTCTTAGCAAACTTTTAGTCATAGTGGTGTCGACTCAGTCCCGGTGACAGGACGCACGGCTAGCAGGGGCTTTTATAATTCTAAGAGAGGAATATTAAGGGGTGGGGGGGGGGGGGGGGGGGGGGGGGGGGGTTGTCGATATAATATTCCCCAATATTATATTCCTGCAATACCGGAGGCTGCAGTTTCAGGATCACAGTTCTAGGACCTAATTTCTAGGATCCTAAATTTTTTGTGACAGCGCCACTAGCCAATTCAGCAGTCTCCAGTTATTATTTAGCTGTGTAAAAACAGTTCATTGTGCTGCTGGGTGTTGCAAACTGGTATTTGTTTTCAAATGATTTTAATTTATTAATTTACTAACAAGCACACTAGTTTGTAGAGCAATTGTTTTTCTGTTTACTGCACTTTGTTAAGTGGGTCACACATCAGACTACACGCGCCACGCTGCGCTGCGGCTAATGAATTGAAGTCTTGAACAGACACAGAAAATTCAGTTCAGATCATTGCAGGGGGGCTTGAGATCATCATATGGGGAGCTAAACCTCCCAAGCCACCCCTTGACGCTGGCCCTGTGTCGACTTGTATTGTTCCCGGGTCCAAGAATTTAAAGTGTAAAAGTTTAGTGGGAGTAAGCTACTTTCAGTTTTCAGTGAAGGATCCAGCGTGTTGTAGGCAGTGGCTAAAGGCTGCAAAGATAAATACGGAGAGAACGTAGCAACTGAAAATCTGAAAAACCTCCATGTTTGCAGTCAACATTTTAAACTAGATGATCACAAACACAGTGTTTTAGGCCAAACGGAGGGGAAAAACTGAAGAAATTGCCATTCTGTCAGTTCAGCCCGAAGCAAAACGGCATCACATACATGTAAGAAAGCTGTTGCCATAGTATTCCATTTTTACCATAAAGCTGACCAGTAATGAGCCGGCATTCTGACGCTGAACCTGGAAGCCTGCACTGTCTATACAATGTAAACAGCATGGGAGAATGACAGGAGAGAGAATAAAGTTTAATAAAGTCGTTATTTTTGTTTTGTTTTTGTGCAGAAAAGTATTCTTGTCACTTATAACATTAAGGTTGAACCGCTGTAGTCACATTGACTATTTTAACAATGTCTTTACTACTTTTCTGGACCTTGAATGTGGTAATTATTAGGGCTGGGTATTGACACAATTTTCACAATTCAATTCGATTTCTATTCACATGCTTTCTATTCGATCCGATTACGATTTCGATTCAATATCAATTATTTTGGATATAGTATATCAGTTACAGTACATGGCAAATTTTCTAGAGGATAAAAATCTCTCAACTACTGCTGTAAACTACACATGGGAGTCAGTTGGTACTACTTTACTATAATATTGGAGGTTAAAATTAAATTATTTATATACAAACACTTAAATTAAACTCAATTATGTTTTTTTTAGAATTACATAATTATATTTCTACTCCAATTCGTTTTTTTTTTATTAATTTTTTTTATAAATATAAACATTTAAATCGTGGCTGTCATAACTGATTTATTCAAACATGCATTAAATATTGAAGAACATTATAATGAATATGTAACGGTGCATAGCTATATTTATCAGAATGCTGCTCTCTAGAGTTCATTTTTCTAGCTGACTAATGAGTTTATGGTCACTGAATATGCTTTTCTGAGTTAAATGTGACGTTACGTGACATTGTTTACAAGCTGTTTTATTGACGTCTTTCCGCGGTTGAAACACTGATTGAGCTATTACACAAGACATGATACGGATTTCGGTAAGTTGTACTGTATATTTTAACATACCTTCAGATGTTTATTCATATTTATTTCGGGCTGTAACTGGTATTAAAGAGGAGGAGAGGATGTTCAGACGCGCTCCGTGCTGCCGCTTCTCTTAAACTGAGGCGCTACAGCGATCTGTCACGTCACATTAAACAGCGCCAAAACGGTATTTATTTTTTGAATCTCATAATAAGATGGACGTCATTTGAAATCTGAGAATTTGCTTCATATCAAAAGTAACAAAGCACAAAGATTATTGCGATTTATTGGATGGGAGGCGCGCTACATGTTCTGTTCATTCATCAGCTGAAAACAGACTAGACTAATCGATTCTTGGGATTTAAGAATCGATATCGGTTCGCAAAAATGAGAATCGATTAAAATCGAGAAATCAATATTGTTTACCCAGCCCTAGAAATTAGGTGGCTTTCTATGGGGGATGAAAAATAACCTCTTGGATTTCATCAAAAATATCTTATTTTGTGTTCCGAAGATGAACAAAGGTCTTACGGGTGTGGAACGACATGAGGATGAGTAACTGACCCTTCGCCGGGGGTTTGATTGACAGGCAATCTAACCAATCATAACGCCAAATCTACCATTTTGTCAGACAAAGCAGTCAGGGGAGTTAGTAGATTAATGTTGGTGGACTTGAACTTGAAAAATGGTGTGTACTGACATCTTTCCGCGGTTGAAACAACATTCCTTATGATGTTCATTCATGTTTATTTGATGATATAAATTAACTAGTAGGAACAGATGATCGGTTCACGAGCCGCTTGAACTGAGGCACTACAGCGATCTGTCACGATACATTAAAGAGCCACAAAATGGTATTTATTGTTTAAATTTCCTTGAAAATGACAAAATTTGAAATTTGAGACCTTGTTTCATATTAAAAGTAACCTGCTCTGTCTTGTCTGTCGACGCGTTGTCAGTGTCCTCTTTGCTCCGTGATGTATTTTTCACTGAATGAGAACATGATGTGTGGTGTGAGAGCGGCATGGCTTGTTGTTCTAGCAACAGTAACTAAAGGGAGCGGGTCTTTGCGAACAGTCAATTAATGACAGAAATTTCATTTTTGGGTGAATTAACCCTTTAAATTCAATTTACATGTCAATTCAAGAAATCAATGTATTGTAGATATTCTTTCCTTTACCACACTGGTTCTCAGTCAGGGGCAAAGACCCACTAGGGGGCCTCAGCAAATTGCCAGAATGGCTTAAAAATATTTAAATAATAAAAAATATTAATATATTCATATATATTAATATATCTAGTTCTTATCTAAACTATTATTGGTAAGAAAAAAAAAAAACACAGAATAACTTTTAAAACAATAATAACTAAAAATCAATACCTATTTCTTACAGTTCTTGAAACCTCATTCATTTAATATATCAATACTCAGTTTCTGTTAATAAAAAAGTTTGAAAACAAGCAGCTTTGTCATCATTACATAATTACAGCAGAAATACCAGAAATATATGACAAGACTTCAAATATTGGCCAATCGAAGCAAAAAACAAAACAAAACAAAAAACAAAAAATTAGTTTAATTGGAATGTCAAGAAAATTGAATTTTTGGAATTGTAATTCAAATAAATTAAGACAACAGAAGACTTTAATTAGTCCAATAAAATGATCAAGGACTTTTCTGTTTTTATCTTCATGTTGTTTGGCTCCGTAAATTAAAACATTCAGGGAATTAAATTAAATTAAAATGTAAAAGGCATTCAATTAAATTCTGAATGGAACATGAGCCTGACTCAAGGGCACGCTCTCTATGCATAAATGTATGTACAGCAAGGACAAACATGCATGGAAGAAAGGTTAACTATGGCTGTCCATTACAACTGAACAGGTGGTAAACAGCCTTTGGTGATTCTCCACTAGATTAGAGAAGAGAATGTGATGTGAGTGAAAGCCAAACCCACAGCTTGCTCTCTCCTCTCCACTTGGACACAATCTATGTGAGAATTTAATGGCTCCCACGCTCGCATTTCACACAGTGTACTCGAGAGAAATGTGTGGAGCTTGATTTGTGCAATCTGCAATTATCTTTTTACATGTGGCTTAGTTGCTGATTTTGTTTTTCTTTCTTACAATGGAGGGGTTGGTTTGGTTGAGTTAGAAATGACTGCAAAAATGGCTAAAAGATGAACTAACCCACTTTGCATGCATTTCATAGCATTATCTTTTTATTTCTGTCATTTAAGTAGAGTATAGGGTGAATTCAGGTTGATTGGGAGACTTTTTGCCAATCTGAATTCACCCTTATATAAAAATATAAATACGTATTGTACATTTCAGAACTTTCTTTTTTCACTGCAATGCAAAATTAGTTAATTATAGCAGAGTGTCCAAGAGGATTTATTTTTCCCAATGAAAGTAAATGGTGACCATAGCATGTTTTTCAAAGATCATCAGCCAGACAAGACCTAAATTTCAAGCATTTCCTCACACAAAGGTATTATATGACTTCAGAAGTCTTGAAATATAGTCATATGGACCACTTTTATGATAATTCAAGCTTTTTTGTGCTTGACAGGCCCTGGGCCCCATTCATTTCCACTGTATTTAAATAAGCAGCTTGGACATTTGCTAAATGTCTGCTTTTATGTTCTACGGAATAAAGTAAATAATGATTCAAATCTATATTATACATGGTTGTTCTTTGCACAGTAAACTTACCTCACACACTCTTCCTCCGATGATACTGAATCCAAGTGATCCTGATGTTCTGTGGAGGGTGACTTTGAGGCTCCTTGTATCTTCTCCCTGGGATAGAGGGATAGGACAGAAAGAGAGAAACAGAAAGGAGAAAAGCCATAATTCAGATGCTGCAACAGACTGCTACAGCAGGTTTCAACACAGCTTCACTGATCATACTAACCATCTCTCCCCTAAGAAGCAGGGCTCTCTCCATTAGTTACCTAATGAAACGGCAACGCCACATGACATTCAGGGTATTTTCATATATCAAGCAGTGAAGACAGATCACACCCTCAGAGACACCTGGCAAAATCACAGCCAAGGTATTATAAATGTCTAAAAATAATTTATGAACACATGGCCAGGTATTTAAAACACTTTCAGCTCAAAATACCCTACAGATCATTTATTATACCTTGTCAAATTTGCCCCTCTTTGGGTGTGAGCAAAAACACATTGTTTTTGTGTGTGTCCCTTTAAATGCAAATGAGCTGCTGCTCCCGGCCCCCTTTCCAGAAGAGGGTGGAGCTTTAACAGCTCGCGCTTCGGTTGCTCAACAACAACAAAGCTGGAGAATCTCACGCAGCCAAAACGAGGATTGTCAGTAACGGTGTTCAGCCTTACATTGTTCAAACTGGAGTCGGACACTGATGGAGAGACTCAGGAAGAAGTTACAACTTTTAGAACTAACAGTTAGTGGATAAATTTATATAGTTGCTGTGGAGTTGATTCAACTGATCAACTAGCATGTGCCATCATGTTAATCTTTTGTGCAAATCCAGCGTTGAATTGATCCTCGTTTGTGAAGCAGTCCGGCGTAAAATGACGGCATGGTAACAACACTCTACTACAACAACTCTGCCTCTTCTCTAAAGCAGCCCAACATGGCCTCATCCCTTTTGTTGTGTGTTCCCGGAGGCAGGGTTTATGTAAATTTTAGGGTTAGTGATGTCAATAACCCAGGAAGAAGCTCGTTGTAGTGCCTACCAGCCGTTTGTTGTAGTCCTTAAACAGAGAATTATTTAAAAGAAAATATCTCTCTTTGCATTGAACTTTGAACGTCGTTACTTTGCAGATGCTGTTTATGATCAAACAGCAACATTACACACTAACTAAAGTTAAAAAAGTGAAATCATAATCAACCACCACTAAAAACCACACTTCTTTCCTTCAGATCAGGGCAAAAATACAAATATCTGTTAGTTTTATGGCTGGTAGGAGATTCTTTTTAGCAGCAGGTGTGGAAAAAGGGATATTTTGTACCCTAGGTATTACTAAAAAAAAAAAAAAAATCTATTTAATTGCAGCAATATTTGTTATGTAGAAGGGAAAAACAGTCAAATTCATATTTGCAATACTGCTTTATGACAGACATCAAAACATCTCGGCAGCTGGGTTTGATCAGCAGTCATGAAGCAGATGTTGCCCGAGTAAAAATCAAGGGAGGCCTGTGACTTTTCAAGAATGACAGACTTAAGATAGCCTTAAAAATCTGAATTTAAGTGAGTTGTCTATCAAACATTTCTAGCAGTGGCATCCCCCGCTGAAACTGCAGCTGCAGGCGGAAATCTGTCAAAATGAGTGAGACAAACATCATGAGCTCTTGATTAGAGTCTGACTCAACCACAGCGAGCCGAAAGAACAAGAACGGACTCTTTTGTTAACGTACTATGTCCCTGAAGTCCACAAGACATGCCTCCTGTCAACTCAATTAGATTTACATCTTAATTTTGTTGGTTTCACTGACTATTCACTCACTATCAGACTCCTTGCATAAGATGGGAGACAACATAATTATGCGAAAGCATTTGAATACAGAATGAAGATGTTCAAGTTTTTTTTTTTTTCCCTGTTCAGATCTTGATAATTCAAGTGTGAATGCTTTAAACTGACATGAAAATGAACTGACAGTGCCGGCTTGGTGGCAGTGAAATGTTTTTAGTGAAGAGAGAGTACAGAGAGAAGTAAAATCAGAGGCTTCCAGAAGTTGTTTAGTATATCTTCAGCAGAATCTTTCTGTATACATTGTAAATAATGTTTGTAATTTTTACAAAAAAAATTAAAAAATGCAGTAAAAACCAGAGGTCTCTGTGTGACATATCATGTGTGATTATATTTTATATAAATAATTTAGCTTTTTTCTCTAATTTTTGCTATCAGTAATGCACATTAGGGTATTTCATGTTGCATTTTCTGTTATTTAGTTCATGTTTATTGCATTATTTTAGTGTTGTGTGTTACTCTATAGGTCTTTTGTTTTTGAATGACCCTATGAACGTCTGTATATGAGTATTTGTCATGTTTTATGGATAGGCCACTGACGATGAACTCACCATGTGGCTTTCTATTGTACCATCGATATAATTATGTTGGTTATCAGTATATTTTAAGGTAAAAAGCAGATTTTGGTATGCTAATATTATAGAACTTAATGAAATATGCAGTTAAGAGTTATAAGATATACAGGCCCCAATATGCCCTTCCGTAATACCTGAAACATCTTCATGTTTTTGTTGTAGCTCTTGGGTGAACACAATAAAGTGAACACAATAAAACTACTTGAGGCAAGTATTAAAGGTGCAGAAAGCGATTTCTGAGAAATGCTGTTGATATATCAAATCACTTAAACAAACATGCCCCTATCCAAAAGGATCACACCACTATTTTTATAGCTCCGCCTCCAAATTCACAAACACACTATGCAACACAGGCACCTCAGACACACCCCCTAATGCTGATTGGCTACAAGTGTGTTTTGGTGCTTGGTATGTTCCACTTTCAACAGTGTTTCTCATGATATAATGAACAAGAACTTTATACAATATATTAAAGGAATAGAAAATGAAAATTATCCCATAATTTACCATCCTAGGAGTATAGGACTTTCTTCTTTCAGCCAAACACAATCAGAGTTTTATTAAATAATATCCTGGCTCTTCCCAGCTTTGTAATGGCATTGAATGGTGAACGTGATTTCACCAAGTACAACATGTTCCTGGATCAACATTTTTGTTGATCCTGGAACAACATTCCAATCATCCAATCAGATTTGAGGGACAAGTTTACCATTTATGTCAAGTTTAGGCTTACAACCTGGGTTAGGTGCTTCCACAACAGTGTTATTCAACTATCATTTCCCTCTGATTTTAGGGATAAATTATGGGTAGGGTTAGGTTTAGGGGTTGGGAAAAGGTTAGGACTAAATTTTCAAATAGGAATGTTGTTCCAGGATCAATAAAATATGTTGATCCAGGAACATGTCTTACTTGGCAAAATCACATGGAATAGTGCCCGAGTTTTTGAAGCTTCAAAAAAGTGCACCCATCCATCATAAAAGTAGTCCATATGACTCCAGTGGGTTAATAAATGCCTTCTGAAGCAAAGCGATGGGTTTTTTGTAAGAAAAATATCCATTTTTAAAACGTTATGAACTATAATCACTGGCTTCCAGCAACAGCCATACGCAATGCCATTGCAAAGCTGGGAAGAGCCAGGATATTATTTAATATAATTTGATAGTGTTTTGATTGTGAATTAAAAATGATTGTGTTTGGCTGAAAGAAGATAGTCATATACACCTAGGATGGCTTGAGGGTGAGCAAATTACGGGATAATATTCATTTTTGGTGAACTATTCCTTTAACTGCAATTTCTACCAGCCATTTGGATAGTTTGGATATACTTGTATGTTTGCATTGTATTCAGAAATGATATGAAAGCCATTAATTATAGCTAATTCTGTACATACATGATTTAAATTCAAAGATGGCTTTTTATTTTAGGCAATTTCAAAAGAAACACTCTTTTCTTTGTTTTCCTCAAAACACTAATAGGCCTTGTCATCAGATTCCAAATATTAATCTGCACTTCTGAGAGGTCCCAGGGCCTCACTGTCAAAATGTTCACTCCATGTTATGACAATATCTTTGTTTCTATCCAATTAACATGTCACAAGTTTCATAAACTCGTTTTTATGAGTATTCAAAGTTTCAGCTTGATCAGTAATTAAATTCAAAGCGAAACGGTAATGAACTCCACAGCAGGTTTTCACTTTGATTTGACTTACAGCTTCAAATTTTAGATGGCTTTTTTAAAAAGCTCCATTCACACCATATCATGAAACACTGACCTTATCGAGAGGCATCCAGCTGTTTGACAGCGCGTCAATCCTGCTCTTGTACTCGGTGATTTTCTTCTGAAATGTGAGCGCTGTAATGTGCAGCTCGCAGTGGAGCGCGGAGAGTTTGGAGAGGAGAGACTTCTCTCTCTTACTGAAGCTCAGGGACTGACGCTTCAGCTCTTTCTCCAGACTCAGCACTTTGGTTTGGAGGAGACCGCTGCGTGTCTTAAGTGCTTGGAGACAGCTGTGGTCCTCCGACCTCTCCTTGAGTGTCAGCACGAGTCCACATCCATTTTTACAGAGCTCTACCGCCCTGTGCTCGCATCTCTCCCGCATGTGTGAATCCACATCCTTCAGGTTGAGCACCGCGTCGCATCCTTCATTCCTGCATCTGACCGGAGAGAAGTCGCACATCTCCGCGTGCTCTGAAAGATGCTGGAGCTTCATTACCCGGTTGCAGCCTCGTTTATGGTGGTCGCACTTGATGTCCAGCTTAAAAATGAGGTTTTTTAGGGGCAGGACGTGGTTCAGCTCTTTGGTGGTGATCTTTTGGCACAGGACAGGGCAGCTGTTGACTTTGGAGAGCCACTGTAGCGCGCACGCGGCGCAGAAGACATGTCCACACGGAGTGCTGAGAGGATCCTCTAAAACTTTCCCACACAGTTTACAGATTAAGTCCGGATCCACAAAACCCTCAAAACGGTCTAGATCAAAGCCCATAGTCTTGACATGGAGTACGGGAACGACTCCGAAACAAGGAAAGAGCTGTCTTCTCAGTTCCCACGCTGATGAAATGAGTGAATAAACTACGAGCTTCAGTCAGGACTAGAGGCGCGAGCTACCGTAAACACTCAACGAGCAGAGCAGTGTGCGCGTGGATGAGTGCTCGATTAAAGTATACAGATGATAAAGTGAGTGTTGTGTAGCAGTTCAGTAATGATGTTTCATATTTTTGAGCGAACTATGATACATTAACTCGAAATAGAAACCTTTTGAAATGTTATAAATGGCTATACTCTTACTTTTGATCAATTTAATGTGATCTTGCTGAATTCACAAGTTCGCTTGCCCATTCAGTCTGAATGGTTAATAGTAAAACAAACTTGGCTTGCTGTCCTCGAAGGGGGCTCGAACCCGAGGCTCGGCTCGAGCTCCGAGCTAAACCCCCCTATAACAGTACTGCATAGAGGGAGAATAAGAGAAATAGAGGAGGAGATGGGGAGAAGGACGGATGCTGGAAGAATTGTCGCTGGGATGACTTAGTGACTGCTGCTTATATACGCTCGTAATGATGATTGACAGGACTGAATGTTTAGGCTCTTCCCGAACCTACGTTTGGAACTACATTAAAAGTATTACTTTCTTAAAATAAAATCTCTCAATAAGTCACCAAGCCTGCATTTATTTGATCAAAGATACAGTAAAAACAGTAACATTGTGAAATATATTACCATTAAAATTTGTACTCTTATATACTCTTACTCTGTATTTTACTCTTGTCATCATTGACTCATGATCCTTCAGAAATCATTCTAATATGTTGATTTTGTGCTCATTTCTTATTATTATCAATGTTGAAAACAGTTGTGCTGCCTAATATTGTTGTGGAAACTGATTCATTTTTTAGGGTTCTTTGAGGAATAGAAAGCACAAAAGAACTGCATTTATTTGAAATATAAATCTTTTGTAACATTATAAATGTCTTTAATGTCACTTATGATTTTTAATTTTGATTCGCACGATTTTTAATGTGTCCCTGCTCAAAAACTTCTTAAAATAAAATCTTACTGACCCAAATCTTTTGAATATATATGAAAAAAAAAAAATTAAGACAAAAAGTTTTTACCTTGTGTATTTAGAGTTTTTCCCCAGTTAATTAATAATATTTGTTTGCTAAAAAATATGGTTTACATTTTTCTTTTGTTTCTATGTTATGTTTCATAAATGTTGCTGTTTAACATAATACATCTACATATAAAAGAAAAAACTACACACACCTTATCTCAGCATGCCCACTGAATAATATGGAGCATGTTTAAAGGTACACTATGTAACTTTTTTATTTAAATAATGATTCAATACATCATTAATCTTTCTTCCAAACCATGTTTTTGTCTTACCCTGATTCACTATGGTAAGTCTATTATAAGTGTTTATATTTTAGACCTGTCAGGATGGTTTTTGTGGGAAATTGCGTACATGTCACTTGCCTGTGCGTGTCTTGTCATATCCTAAATAAAGTGGGTGTAGTCGTTAATAAAAAAATGAGTTTTGCTAAATGGAAATAGGACAAATGGTGTAAAAAGTCCACACATTGCATTTAAATGAACACGCATTTTGATTGGTAACGACAGTCATACGTCATTTCATGACGACAGACGTAACACGACACTGTCATTATTTTTACGCCAGCTAGAGGGCGCATGACTTTAAAACGTAAATATAGGTCGTGATAAGGTGGTTGAAAAACGACCTATAGGGTCGTTTTTTTTTTTGGAGGACAGTCTCCATGATTTATAAATCGAGGGAACAAAATAGTAAATCGTGTGCACGATTTATGAATAGAGAGAACGAAATAGTAAATCGTGCGTACGATAGCAAATCGAGGGAACGAAATAGTATATCGTGCGAATGATTTAACAAATCAAGGGAACGAAATAGTAAATTGTGTGAATGATTTAGCAAATCGAGGGAACGAAATAGCAAATCATGCACACGATAGAAAATTGAGGGAACGAAATAGTAAATCGTCCGCACTATATAGCAAATCGAAGGATCCAAATAGTAAATCGAGCGAATGATTAAGTAAATCGAGGGAGCGAAATAGTAAATCGTGCATACGATTTAGTAAATCGAGGGAACAAAATAGTAAATCATGTACATGATTTAGTAAATTGAGGGAACAAAATAGTAAATCGTCCGCACGATTTAGCAAATCGAGGGAATCAAATAGTAAATCTTGTACACGATTTAGCAAATCAAGGGAACGAAATAGTAAATTGTGCGAATGATTTAGCAAATTGAGGGAACAAAATAGTAAATTGAGGGAACTAAATAGTAAATCGTCTGCACGATTTAGCAAATTGAGGGAACAAAATAGTAAATCATCCGCACGATTTAGCATAGCGTTCTATCGTACTGTGAGGATTAAGTCCGGTGACGTAAGACTGCGCCTTTCCAGTTCCAGGTCCTCCGCATATAAGCTTAATAAAGCCTGAACCCTGTCGGCCGTATTTTTTAAACTCCAATGTTGATTCGAATAGCAAACAACTCTTACTGCACACACTGCAACAGACTTTTAAAAATGGTGGTTAAAATAAAACGCTGCATGGAGTCAACCAATCAGCATGTTCAGCACCCAAGTCCCACCCCTAAAAGTTCCTGATCTTTGAAAAAGTACTAACTCGCAAGCAGGGACCTTTTGAGGGGGGAATTTTTACCCAGAACTTTATTTAGACCCTGGTCCCTGCCGTCGAAACACACTGAGTACCACCCCAAAGTCCCTAGTTCCTGCGGTGGAAACGCGGCTATAGTGCACCCTTAAGCCAGCTGGACATTGGTTTAAGCTGGAAGTTTGTGGCCTGCTGTGGGAGCTCATGTCAGCAACGCACTGCTTCTTATCAGGCCTGCATTTCCAAAGCATCAGCACTTGCCTGATTCCCCTGTGTAGATACAGCAGTGTTAATATATTTCCCAGCACAGGGTCAAATGGCAGAAAAAGTGCTGTGAGAGGCTGCCTTATCAAACTCCTGAAGATTGGGAGGTAAATCTTCAGCGTCTTACATGACAGCTGGCTGTTTTTGCTGGAGGAAAAGGAAGATGGAAGAGTGCGTAATAATTAAAGACTATCTGTTAGGCATAGGCTATGAGGAACAACGCTATTCATTAACATCTCGTTATTTTTTCAGCACCTAATTAAAGGGGAGGTAAAGGGCACTGTTTAAAGGCACGTGTGGGTAAACAGCATTTATCTCAACCTATTAGGTTTATACGATTCTCTGACAGGCCATTTGACAGTTCACCTTGTAAATGAATGATATTGAAGTCTAAAAACACCCCTCTGGATCTAGTGTTCTGCATAGTTATGATGATGTCTGTAGGAATGATTCATAAACGAGGCAAGGTTCAAACATTCACACCATAAAGAAGGTGCCTGTCATGGCTCATTCAACACAAGTGCTGATAAGAAATAGCTAATGTATCGTGTAGACACAAGCAAAATCTGAACAATAAAAAAATTTCAATTATGTGATTATGTTCAGGTCTGACATTAAAAGAAATTAAAAGAAAAAAAAAAAACATTGGCCATTTTTTCATATTCGCTTGATCTTATTTGGTTAAAAAGCTAGTGCAGACACTTCAGATGTTTTGCTTTGTGTTCTCATGTTGTTATCTGCACTTGTGTTGAATGAAGTTTAGGGAAAGATGACAAATCAACTGTCAACAGACCGCATCTGACAGCTAATAGTGAAAATTAACAAGCCGTTGTCTGATAGAAGCCTTCATGACAGGATAGACAAAAAAGGAAACATGTAACAACTTAAATTGTGTGAATTGTCACTTCATTAGTGTGATTTAATGCCTTAAAGATCAAAAAATGTAAATTCTGTCATCATTTTCTCACCCTCAGGTTTCAAACCCATCTGTGTTTCTGTATTCTCTGGGGAAAAAAAAAAAAAGAAAAAAAAAAAAGAAGTTTTAAAGAAAGTTCACGCTGCACTTTTCTATATTAAAGTGGATGGGAGCCACTAATATTGGGTCCTGCTCTTTCAAATGAATGCTGTTTTGTATAATGCCATTATTAATATGACAAATGTAACATATAAATACAGAAATGCTAGCAGTCAAGGAGAGATTCTTGCCATGGGCTAATGCTTGACAACCTACCTACATCTGCAAGAGGAAACAGCTGCTGAATTATTGTGTGACCTGATGACTCATGTGCCGCTACCACACATTAAATCCTCTGCCTTGAATTACAGCCAAACCAGTATATCCATCACATCCACAGGCAGTCACTCACTCATGACCGATGCTTTGTGTGAAATGACAAAGACAGAGAAAGAATATGAATTTGTGTGTAAAAGGAGATTTTCTGATACTCTCTCCTGTCTTTCTTTAAACTCCATTTCTCAGCAGATGAAAAACTGCTAACTGCATCTCTGGTTATCTGAAGCACTGTGGCTTGATTTAGGTCTTATAGAGCTTCTAGATCCAATTAGTTCCCTAAAGGCCCATTAGAATGAGTAAATCACGCTAAAAATCTGCAGAGCTCACAGTGCACTTCTTAAATTAACAGTTTCAAATGCTTGAGGATGGTATTTTTTCTCTTATGGCTCTTATCTTGGGTAATTTCTGCTCCTGATTGCACAGCAAACTCTGACGATTAGCAACACTGGGTGCTTAAATTAAACCAAGATAACCAATTTTCCTGTCTTTCACAAAACACATTTAGAGGTCTCTAAGATACTGCTGATGAAACCATTTTAGTCCACCTTCACAGCGCAAGTTGTCTTAACTGACATGAGTCTTCGTGCAATAGCGCCCTCTATTGATGCAGCAACAGTAGGTGTAATTCTCATCACACACTCTGGGTGGCACTGTTTTGCTAAATATAAGCATTAACAACACTTGCCTGCATGCATGCTGCAAAAAGAAAACAACATTTGCTTTGTTTTAATCCTAAAACAAATTATGGCTCACATATCAAGAATCTACAGGCTTATATGGGAAACATGAAATCTTTGCAGTCTTTTTCTTAGTACACGTGATAGTGACATCTTTGTATAATTCCACTATTATTTATTCAACCAACTGTCTGTCTAGAATTATGATTAAAATGTCAGAATGCAAAAGTTCTGCTTCAGTGAGATTTAATCTCAGAAGTATAGTTTTCATCTCCATGACTTTTGCACAATATGCAAATGATGCAAAAAAAATAAATAAATATAAAAAAAAAATAAAAAAATAAAATAAAATAAATGGATTTTTGTGTTGTAAATATAATTTATTCTGAAGCAATATTCTCATCAGTTTTCTATCAGCTTTGACTTATTTAAATGTACATATTTGTGATATTTACCCCGAGGGCATTTTTTTTTTTACCTTTATAAAGGGTTTTTTTTTTTTTTTTTTTTTTTTTTAAATCTTATTAAATGTATGCTTCATCTTTAATTTTAAGTTCCAAAATTTGATCAATAAATTCTAGAATAATAAGACACTATGGGGCTGTTACCAATTAAATTAAATCATTTACACTGAAAAATTAAAACTGCATTAAATAATGTTATGAGTTCGTTTAAAAAAAAAATGAATATACAAATAAGAAATGTTGGAAAGAACGATACTTTCACACATGAAACTAAACCGCCAGTAGGTGGAGGCAGGTGACCGTCTTATTGAGTGAGTCATTCATTCAAACGATTCGTTTAAACGGCCGATTCATTCAAGAATGAAGCAGTTCTTTATGAAAGTGCATTGAATCTTTGACTCAAACGATTCGTTCAAAACGCTGAATCATTCAGTAATGAAAACAAGGCCGAGTGTTGCTGCGAGATGCGCGATGGTTCTGCTGTGATCTCTGTTTGGAACTATTTTCGCTGCTGAAACAAAACAAAAAAGTCAATATTGCGTCTAAAATGTAAGTGATTTAATTTTAACTACTTGTTTATTCAACTGTTGAATGAAATCAATGTCACATTTTCAATCGTGATGGTGGAAGACAGCACTCTTCTTGGTCGTGTGATGTTGTGTATCATATGTTATAAATATAAAAACTCCACATTTTGAATTTTTACTGCAGTATATTAACTGAGTTTGTGTGTGCTGCGCTAATTTGTTTCCATTTCTCCTCGAGAGGCTAGCAACCTTGGTAACGTCAGTAGCTACATATACATTATATATTATTATTTTGATCGCCACTTACACTAAATGTAATAAAATCAGAGTCATTCTCACGTTTTGGTGACTCTCTAGTTTTTTTTAAAGCATTCAACTGTTAATGTCGAGCCCTGCTGTAACTGTTCTTTTAATCTCTCTTCAGCTCTTTACATTTTGCGCGCTAGTTAGCTCCCGGTCATGTGACACCGGAGCACAGTGAAAGGGAGATTGACAGCTATATTAACCAGCCTAAAGTCTGCTTTAAATTTAAGAACATAAAGATGAAGTTTAATTGGTTATGTGATAGAACGGTGGACCGGTAACTGTATCAGCTGACAGCAGGCACATAGTAATTAGAGAACGTTTTGTAGAGAAATGAAAACAGGTAGCACCTCAGCAATTATTTGCACTCGGCTCCCAAATATATTTTGAGATCACACGCATTAAATTTAGGGAGCATATGCGACTAAAATGGTCGCAATTTCGAGCCCTACAGTAAATATACACAATAATATGAGACTGTCAAAATAAGTCGGAATGTGGACGTGCTCTTTTCGAGCTACAGTGAAAAATGTCAATTTTGGTCGAGTTTGAGGTTTTCACAAAAAATGAGCTCATTAAGTCCTCATCTAGTGATCCCAATGCCCCAAATAGCAATTGAACATCTAAACGTATCTTTATTTGTACATTTTCTGAGAGGAGTACCTTTTCTTTGAGCGTGAAAAATGATGTTTTTCTTTGCTCGCTTCTCAACAACTGGCACTTCCCCTCAGCACAAGTTTGGTATCGTTGTAAAACACAGCGTTTGTTCTCAAGTAATTTTGTTCATTAAAGGCCCGCTGAAGTGACTTGGAATGCGCAGCATTATTCAATGTGTTGACGTAATTTCAACTGAAACAGGAAGACAGGGCAATATATCGAACAGCCCAACCCCGTTTTTAAAATGAGCCGTTAAACTCAGTAAAACCTGTTTCCCTTTAATATCTAACAGTTAATCCTCCTAATCTCCTCTATATCATTTTAAAATATAGCATTCTGTGCTGAATTTAAATGGGTCCGATACCTTCGTCAGGGTTCTGTCTTGTCGTGTTTGTTTCTTGCCTCGTGCTTTCATGTCATGCTTGTGTTCATGTTGGTGTGAGCACATGGCTTGTCATGTGTTCCCTTGTGCCATGTGCTGTCCTGTCCATTGTCTTGACCCCGCCCATCTTGTTGCCTGATTATTGTTTAATTTGCCCCACCTGTCCTCCCTCGTTACCTGCCTTGTTTGTTCTCCATTTATTCTCCTTGTGTTTGCAGTCCTGTGCTGGATCGTTGTCATAAACTGTATGTTCCCGTGTGTTTCCTCGAATCAAGTCAAGTCGAGTCGACTCAAGTCGTGTCACCAGTTTATTCATAACATTAAGGCTAACATATTCATACTAAAAGCTAAAAAACTTAAATTTTGATTTCAGGGGGACTTTAAAACTTTCTGCATTATGTAGAAGAGTATTGTGAGAGAGATATTGAGTGACCGAGTGTATTACCCGCATTCAGATTTAGCATTTTTCTTCAGGTCAGTCCTATGTTGATAATAATTAAATATCCGTTTGAATGTCTGCTGCGATCATGTCCCTTTAACATTTAATAGGTTTTCCCATGCCCTGCTGACACTGACAGCGCTAGTCAAAGCATTTGTCATTTGCGTAATGTTCCGTGTTCACAACAAGTTTCAATATAAAAGTCTTTGCGACACAGTAACTCAGTAACTGGTTTACATTGAATTTATAACAGGGAGTTTTAGGCACGCCACTCTGGAGTAAATTTACTGTAAACCACGGCTTCTTGGGGCTTATTGCTTTAATTCCAACTTAGTGAATATTTATAGCAAATTCTCAATGGCATGAGTCTAAACCAATGAAATGTGATTTTCAAACTCATGCTGATGTAAACAAAACAATTTTACTCGCGCAAACCATACATAATTTAGAAGGTTTTTTAATAAAGAATGTGTAAATAACAAGAACTCATTTTTGATCATTTGCTTATTGCGACTCATTTTGCCACCACGGGTCACATATACAGTAAATTCCCATGTTGTTTTCATTTAAATGTGCATGATCTTGTGAAAAGGTCTTTTTGTTTTTTTCATAAAGCCTTGAGTGTTCAGACCAACTAGCAAAGAATCTCGTCCATGTCTCTTTGCTGTCTCATCCCTGTCTTGCTTTGAGAGCACGGCCAGACCTTCAGGCCACGAACAATGATATTTTCACTGCAGACACCTATCTTCACGAGCAATAAATCATTACGTTTCAGCTTCACCGTAACGCATGTTGGAGCAGATTTCAAAAGCATATTGATTTTTTTGGGTGATGGCAAAGCACTGTCATGCTGTCATCCATTTGAGGTGGGACTGAAGTGTCAGGGTAAGCAGAAACCCCCTCAAAGAGGCGCCATTTCAAGATGAGGCCTCTTGAACTGAAACCCATCATAGCTTATTACTTGCTGAGGAGGTAATAGGATTTATCAGTGAGTTCAGTTAACGCAGTTCACATTGCACTTTTTACATACAAGACCACACATGGATACTTAGACACCAAGTGTGATCAAAGTGAGAGCAGCTAATTTACCTTAACTGAACCATGTTTACTTGATGCTCGCCCTAATTTATGGTGGAAAATAGCATGCTTAAACCTTCTGTAATTGAACTGATTAATCAGCCTGGGTTCAAATGTAGCTTCATTAATAAGAACTAATCTCCAAATAAGTACTTGATTAAACTAAAAACCTTCAAAATCCAGTGGTTGGCAAAAGAGAGGAGTGACTAACAGCTCCAGAGAGGTAATAATATGAACATGAACTGACTGAAGTGTTGTTAATTACAATCAAATAAATTGCTTGATTTTTTTCCATCAAGGACATTTTTATAGGTAGAAATTCAAATCAGATTTTTCCAATTCACTGATGCCTTTTAAAAGAATTAACACATTTTATATTAGGTGTTTTTAACTACTACGTACTTGCATCAAAAAATAAGTATGGTGTATTTATTGTTCATGTTGTATTGCAAAACACTTTTGCTGCTATTAAGGCGAGATACGGGTAAGGTTAGAACAGGTTTGGGGGTATGGGTAAGTTTAAGGGTGGGTTATGCGGTAAGGGATAGGTCAACAGTGTAATTATAGATGTAATTGCAGAAATTAATTACAGGTGTAATTACATGCAGGTATTTTTAAAATATTAGTACAATGTAAAAACGTACACAATAAGTGCAAAAAATATTGAATTAAAATGTTAGTACATAGTAGTTAACATAACTATAAAGAGGGACCAAATTGATATCTTCATTTAATTTAAACATATTTTTTGCATTAAATTACAATATATATAGGCTAATACAATATAGCTACAAAATTACATAACACACACACACATAGACACACATAAACATGATCTGAGAATCATTTTGTGCTTCAGTTGAAGTAAGAACATCTGATTGTCAATACAATGAGTCACATGTTCAATGTCACAAAGTTACTTATTTGATTAGTGACCTAGAAATATTCTGTATTCACTTCATGTCGTAGCCTAATTACCATAATTAGATACTAAATATATACTAAATCTACACATAACTACTTAATCCCATTTTACTTCTAAAGCCGCTTCCATTGTAAATGTTTACGTATGATGCTGCAGCGGTCAGGTGGTATAGCTACAAGTCGGAGCTCTCAGAAAATTGTTGTGATTATGAGTTCTATGAGGCATGAATCTTGTATGACAAATGGCGTGAATGCACCTTATTTGCAAAATTTGAAATACTACACATTGTAGAATTGTTTGTGCTGTTTTTTTTATAACTGTTAGTTGTTTTAAACTTCTTCTGTTAGTTGTTTTAAAATCTGTTTGTTCCCAATAAAAATGATAAATAATAGTGAAAATATATACAGTGCTCAGCGTAAATGAGTACACCCCCTATGAAAAGTAACATTTTAAACAATATCTCAATGAACACAAAAACAATTTTCAAAATGCTGACAAGACTAAGTTTAATATAACATCTGTTTAACTTATAACATAAAAGTAAGGTTAATAATATAACTTAGAGAACAAAATTTTCAATTTTACTCAAATTAGGATGATGCAAAAATGAGTACACCCCACTGAAAGTCTCTGGAGCAAAGCTAAATTTTAGACTACAAATGTCTAATTTAACAAGAATTCAACCACAGGTGAGTCTAATTATTCATTACACAGGTGTCCAGCAGACAGCTGACTATAAAAGGTGGATAAAACCCCTTCCCATTTCATGCTGTCAGCAATGGCACCACATGGAAGAGAAATGTCACAAGACCTGAGAAAGAAAATAATTTCTTTACACCAGAAAGGTGAAGGCTACAAGAAGATCAGCAAAGCTTTAATTATCAGTCAGAATATTGTAGCAAAAGTGGCATGCAAAAATTTAAAAAAGATGGAACTGCAACCATCTCACAGAGACGTCCAGGTCGTCCACGGAAGTTAACACCTTGACAGGAGCGTCTTCTGATAAGGAGGGTTGAAGAAAATCGGCATGCAAGTTCAATGCAGTTATCTAAAGAAGTAGAAAGCCAAACGGGTGACTATTTCCCGTGACACGGAAGAAGCCTCTCCTAAAGCCCTGGCACAAAAAAGCCCGCCTAGAGTTTGCCAGAGCCCATGCTGACAAAGATTAAGACTCTATACTCTGGAGTGATGAGACCAAGATAAATGTTTTTGGAACTGATGGCTTCAAAACTGTATGGCGTTGCAAAGGTGAGGAATACAAAGAAAAATGCATGGTGCCTACAGTGAAACATGGTGGTGGCAGTGTCCTTATGTGGGGCTGCATGAGTGCTGCTGGTGTCGGGGAGCTGCATTTCATTGATGGCATCATGAGTTCACAGATGTACTGCTCTATACTGAAAGAGAAGATGCTACCATCACTCCGTGCTCTTGGTCGTCGTGCACTTTTCCAACTTGACAATGATCCCAAACACACATCCAAAGCCACTGCTGGATTTCTGAAGAAGAACAGGGTGAAAGTGATTCAGTGGCTCCTGATCTGAACTCAATCGAACACTTAATGGGGAATTCTGAAGAGAATCACTCTCCATCCTCTCTAAAAGAGGTCATTCTTGAAGAATGGAAAAAGATAGATGTTGCAAAATGTCTTGTTCATTCCATGCCTAGAAGACTTGGTGCTGTCATTAAAAATCATGGAGGCCATACAAACTACTAGATGTAGTAGTTTTTGTTGTGGGGTGTACTCATTTTTGCATCACCCTAATTTGAGTAAAACTGAAAAATGTGTAATCTAAGTTATATTATTAACCTTACTTTCATGTTATAAGTTAAACAGATGTTATATTAAACTTAGTCTTGTCAACATTTTGGAAATTGTTTTTGTGTTCATCGAGATATTGTTTAAAATGTTACTTTTCAAAGGGGGTGTACTCATTTACGCTGAGCACTGTAGCTGCAAGCAGCAATTACTGGGGTTCAAATGTTTTAAAGGGGTGGTATAATGCCATTTTTACAAGATGTAAAATAAGTCTCTGATGTCCCCAGAGTGTGTATGTGAAGTTTTAGCTCAAAATACCCCACAGATAATTTTTTATAGCATGTTAAATTTGTCACTTTTTGAGGGTGAGCAAAAACGCTTTGTTTTTGTGTGTGTCCCTTTAAATGCAAATGGGCCGCTGCTCCCAAGAAGAGGGCGGAGTTTCAAGAGCTCATGTTAGCAGCGCCGATTACCTCACGCAGACTCAGTGAAAATGTCAGAAACTGTTCAGCCTTTTATGTTCAAACAGGAGTCAGACAATGATGGAGAGACTCAAGAAGAAGACATGTAGAATGCAACAGGACGTTTCTGAATGGTTAGTTGCTTAATTTATGTAGCTGATGTGGGATATCTTAAAGTCATTGATTAGCATATTCTGTCAGGATGATCTATAAATCACTCATGTGGGAACTGTTGTAAGATGCCTACACAGCCATAGAATATATGCTGCATGAAGATATAACAGGTATAGTTTAGTTTAATTACGATTATAACTTATGTTGTCATCTTGCTATTGACATGACATGCTAATGCATTTGTTATATACTACTGTATTGCAATAGCATGGCCTCACCCCCTTTGTTGCGTGTTCTCAGGGGCAGGGTTTATGTAAATTTTAGGGTTAGTGATGTCACCAGCCGGGAAGAAGCTTGTTGTAGTCCCTATCAGCCATTTGTTGTAGTCCTTAAACAGAGAATTCTTTAAAAGAAAATATTTTGCTTTTCTTTAAACTTTGAGCATTGTAACTTTGCAGATGTTGTTTATGCTCTAACAGCAACATTACACATTAACTAAACTTAAAAAAGTGAAATCATAATGAACCACCCCTTTAAGAACTTTATGGCATCTATGCTGTGAGGGTCTATAGGCTACCCCTTTGTATAAGACAATTTCCAGGTTTCACATTAGAAGATAAAGATAAAGATAAACTTTGAAAAAATGTGATTGTAAATGTTATAATAGTGATTTTATAATGTCTAAAAAATGAATGCAAAAGCAAAACTTGTGAAAAGAACTATATTAGTGAGTAGAATGACAAAATTAACATTATAACCAGTAGATGGCAGCAGAAGACCATTGACTCACTTTCATTTTAAAAGTGTTTACCACCAGTAATCTCCACTAAAGTAAGGCACATTTTCCATGTTAACTCCATTAAGCATGCTTACGGACTACTTACCTCCAGTGTTCTCTAAATGATCTTCTCCCCCTTCTCCTTGTGTCCCCAAGCTCCAGCGATCTCCATCTTCACCTGTAAGATCAAGTTATTACCTGTAGACTCACCTGAGTTGTCGATCCAAGGAAGTGTGTGCTTACCACAATCTCCTGAATGCCTATCCACAATCTCCCAGGCCTCCTGCAATACAGTAAAGACTTTCATTATTGTGCTGTCATTGTCCTCTACCTGCAATAGAAACCTGTGTTCCTGATAACTGCCTTTGAGTCAGGTATATTTCCTGACAATCTCATTTTCAGTGTGTACTCTAGATGCCTATATGACAGTTTGAGTGCCAGTACATTCAGTACATACAGATGCTTCTGTAGTGCTAGGTTATAATCATGTGAAATTTTCCTGATTGATGGTTCTTTATTTAGTAGTCAGCTCTGTTGATAAGTGAAAATGAAGTGTAATTTTCTCTCCACTGTGTCCAGTCATTAACTTACTGTCAAGCTTACTTCGCCACTGCAGGAATGAGCCCAGGAACCCTATAATAAATACTCTCAGGGAAATTTGACAAAACAATTCTATGACTTGAAAGTACATTTTTATTTATTTTTTTATTATTACAATATTGAATGATAGAGAGCTGCATTATTATTAAGAAACATAAAACATTTTCAGTCAAGGTGGTTGTGTGGTTTCAGCTAAGTTAATAACATGCATTACTTACTGTCCGCATGTCAAAAACATTCTACAACGTGTCCTAACTAGGTGCAATGACACAATGAAACATCATGTTTGGTTTCTATTTTTTCCGCACTGCTGGTTAGCTCCACCCACTGTAAGATTTCGTTGGCTTAATTTCTTTCTGATTGGCTATGATTGTGTTGTCTAGCGCAGCTTGCATTCAGTGTGAACTGCATTCTGAAATATCTATTTCTGATGGTGCATTCCTTTTGTCCTCAGATGTGGGAAATTCCTAGGCCCCAGTAGGAACTTTTAACTGGAATGTCCCCTCAAGTAGGATTTACAACTGGGAAACTCGGAGGAAGCGCAATAACCCTTACAAAAAAGAAGTTTATTCAACCGTGCTAATAGTGTACTTCTTTTTCTCAGAAATATACTTAAATTACACTTAAATATACTTGACTGGAAAGTATATTTGAACCAGTGGTGCACACAGTACTGTCCAACCTCTATTTGTGTTTGATTTAATGTTTACAGCTAATGATTTGCCAGAGCTATCATAAGGATAAATAAAGAAAATAAGCCTTCTGCAATTAAACATTTTTTGTATGCTTCTGTTCTACCTTAAGAGCCTTAAAGTGAATCCAAAACATTTAGATCGCCCCCTGGTGGCTGGCTGCAGTATAGGTCATAAATCCCGCCGTCTCCATGTAATTGAATGGGACGCTAGCCAAACTAAAAAAGATAGACAGAGATTTACCCCTGGTTTCATAGACAAGGCTTAAGCCTAGTCCTAGACTAAAATGCATGTTTGAGCTGTTTAAACTGAAAGCAACTTGTACTGACATATTGTTTTGTCTCAAGATGCACATCAGTAATTTTTTTTCTAAGACACGTTTATAAAAGCTACTTAAATGTCCTGATTAAACTAAGACCTAATCCTGGCTTAATCTAAGCCCTGTCTGTATACGTAAGCCATCTTTCATACTGGAATGGTCAAAGCCGGTCCGTGAACATTCGAAAGCAAGTTGACTGAGCGTCTACAACCGTTGTTAGATGCATCACGCATGTATGATATCTTTATCTGCAATAGACTTCAGCAGATGATTTTGCTAAACTAACACAATACAAGACGAAGGCGTCAGCTAACACAACATTAAAAAGTTAGCCTAGTAAAAGTAAAAACATTAAAAAGTACCATAGTAAAAACCTATAATATTGAGTTAATACATATAAAAACACAAACAACATTCCATTCCTAATCATTCCAAGATGGCGGGTGTGCCGGTGTGTCTGAAACAGTCGAATGTGGCATCTACGTATACATATCTATGCTCATTTTTATATAGTGGAAACAAGTGGTGACACGTCATCCATCTTTTTTACAGTCTATGGCAGCAATATACGCTCCTCCATTTACATACAGTAAGTGATTTAACGGTATAGATATCTGATTTTGCATGCAGTGAATTATCATTGTATTGATGCATTTGATTATTATTAATAGCATTATATACACTATATAATGTATGTGTAGTAATTTTGATATGCTATGTATTATTTATGTTAGCTGGACTAAAATCCATGCAGGAATAAATTTTTATTTTATGAACATACAAGTAAAACCTGCCCCTGCTTTGATTGTATTGTTATTTTAGCAGAAGCAGGAGGTTCCTTCAACAGAAATAATACAGAATCCTCTGTTATTAACATGAAAAATCATGAATATTCATGTATGCTCCGCCCAGTGCATCAGAATATCTCAGACACTGAATATTTCAGAACAATGGACAATTGCTTTTAATAATTGCTTTTATTGAATTGTTCCAAGTTAGGACACATTGTAACATGTACTGTACTTAGATTTTAGTATTTGGTTAATTCATGAATGCACCCATTGCTCTATGTCCAAAAAAATGAACTTCACTAGGAAACATTAGAAACGTCTAAATCAATTAGGACTCTCCTGGTATTCTTAGATTAATATAGCTGATCTAACTTGCTTTTTCCATCAAATGTCCTTCTATTGGCCTTCACATAAAACCATAATTTCTGCTTCTGTGCCTGCAGGATAATCAATTATTTACTTCTCATCACCGTCTATTGTCCAAAACTGATCATCGCCATTACAGCATGCTGGGGAAAAATCTCATTAAACTGCTTTCTCATCAGCAAGAACATCATTCTGTCACCTGCCTGACTGGTCCGTAGGCCACGGGAAATTGGACACATTGCCACATTGAACTTATTTCTCCTAAATATTTGAGACTTCACCTTGCAAAACACCTTAATGGACAACACGGTCCGTCCTTCAGAGGTGAACCTGAGGCAAGGTGTTCTGGGTCCTTCCGTGCTGCAGCGTCTGACTGAGGTAAGAAAAAGCTATTGATCTGCACTCTTAAAAATGAAAGGATTAGTTCACTTTCAAATAAAATTTTCCTGATAATTTACTCACCCCCATGTCATCCAAGATGTCCATGTCCTTCTTTCTTCACTCGAAAAGAAATTAAGGTTTTTGATGAAAACATTCCAGGATTATTCTCCTTATAGTGGACTTCAATGGACTCCACTGTTGAAGGTCAAAATTACAGTTTCAGTGGAGCTTCAAAGGGCTTTAAAAAATACCAGACGAGGAATAAAGGTCTTATCTAGCGAAACGATCAGTCATTTAAAAAAAAAATGTAAATGTATATGCGTTATATAAACAAATGATCGCCTTCCAAGTAGTTCCGCCAAAACCGCACTTTCGTATTCTTCAAAAAGCTTACGCTGTATGTCCTACGCCTTCCCTATTCAACTTACGGAATGAACACAGCGCCAGTTCCATTTTTTCCATAAGTAGAATAGGTTCTGACTAGCAGGCGTCACCAGCGAGAGGGGTTTTGAACATTTCGAAACAGTGAATTATTTTGCGAAGCAATTGGATCCATTGATTCGAAGCTTCGAAAATCTTTGTTTCTTCCATCATTTGTAGTAACTCTGAAGTCGTCACTTACATCCTGTCACTCTTGTTGTTGTGCGGGACTTTTATTTTGACGGTGTGGTGGACTTTTGTTTTGATGGCACTGAGAACGGCAGAGCCTGAGCACATAGTGCTCTCATCGGTCCATCTATCGCTGTTTTCCATGTTTGCAGAGTTAGTTTGTGGAGTAAATATATAGGCACTGCTTTTTAAAAATGCCAGTGCTGGTGTTTTGCAAGCGTTCAGCCATTCAACGTATACATCACTGGTAGTTCCTATTGTGCTGGGCTAGACTCTACTCTGAAGTAGGAGCAAATTTAATCCCCCCAAAAGGCATTTGTGTAACTAAAATTGTTCCCAGTTCCTGCGGTGCGAACATGCCAAAAATCGTGTATTTCCAGCAATAGTAATAGGAACTATGAAAACGGTTTTCCATGTTCGTTTATTGTTGACATTTAAAGCGTTAAATGGTTTGGCACCTATATATTTAACTGAGCTTCTGAGACCTTACGAAAAAGGGAGATGTCTTAGATCTTCTTTTAACAAACTGCTGGCTGTTCCAAGAACTAGATATAAAACTAAAGGAGATAGAGCATTTGCAGTGAGGGCTCCAAAACTATGGAATAGCTTGCCAGTTGATATTAGATCATCTGAATGTGTGTCTGTTTTTAAATGTCATTTGAAAACTTACTTATAGATGTGTTTTTAGTATTTTGTGATGTCTTTTGTGCTTTTGTGTTGGAGTTTTTGTGTTGTATAGCTCTTCATTATTGTATTTCAATGATTGTGTTTTTATATTGTGTAAAGCACTTTGAGCATTGTAGCATTAAAAGTGCTATATAAATAAAATTTGACTTACTTACTTTTCTATATTTACTTATTTACTTCCTAGTTATAGGAACTAGCCACTAGGGCGGATCCCAAGAATTAAATGTTCCCCTAGGGCCATTGTCCTGGTTGCATTCACACCGCCAGTAGAAACTCTGAAGTGAAATAAGCCGCACTTGTTTATGTGACTTTTATTTTGACGGCATGGAGGACATTTATTTTTGACGATACTGAGAATGCCAGAGCCTGAGCACACAGTGCTCCCATTCTCCGTCTTCATTAGTCTACGAACTGTTTAACAGCCTGTCTAATACATTATTAGATAGAACTGTTATACAATGAAAGTAAACAGTATATGAAAAAAATATTAGCGTTTGCCGTGTCGTTGATGCCCAGTGTCGCTAGCTGAGCAGAGTCACGTTGGATTTTCTAGCGTGAAGATTGAGAAGTCCATCTATCACTGTTTTCCATGTTCATAGAGTTAGTTAGTAGAGTAGACATATAGGCTATAAACTGTGTATACACAGCTTTTTAAAAAATGGCGGGTGCTGGTGTTTCACATGTGTTCGGACAATCAACGTACACTTACATCACTAGAAAGCACCTAATGTCATAGAAGAACCACTTTGGTTCCCCAAAGAATGTTTCAGTGAACAGTTCTTAAAAGAACCATTTTTTGTTAGAGTGAAGACATTAAGGCCACATTCACATTGTCAGTTTTTGGGATTGACAACCTCATTTACTTACAGTTCACGAGTTCACACTTAAAAATAATCAGATAGAGTAAAGTAGGTATGCATATTTGGCGTGCTGCGAGGAGAGGGCTCCGAGTACTCCCCCCGTATTTCTGGTTAAGAAAGTTACCAGGCGAGTGTGAGGAGATGCGGGTGGAGGGATTCTGAAAACTGTCGAGAAACATAGGTGAGTCGACTGCGTAATATATATATATATATATATTATATATAGGTCTCCACTTATGCTGATTGGGTAGATATGTTGATTGCTGATTGCTGACTTCTGGTGGGAATGTGATGATTAGTCAGATCATTTGAATGTGTTCCTCCTGAACATTGTTAATAAAACGTTGTGTGTGAGTCTCGAAATGTCCCGTTCACACTGCAACTTACAGTAGGCTGTACTGTCTGTATGAACATGCAATGGGAGACAAGCCCATATTCTCTTACCAGTAACCATACTGACAGTGACCAAGTCATATCAAAGATGGCGACGCCCATAAAACTGAAGAGTCTCATCACTTTTGACATGACAAGAGTCGAATCGTGCTGCGTCATCCATCAAATCTTCATTAACAGATGATACATCTTTAAATTTTTAAAGCTCATTGTTTCTGCCTTAAATTAATAGATTGTTAGCTAACTGTGTGATTTGTATATGTACATTTCTGAAATTACATAATTTGTACACCGTCACCTCTGATAACAGATCACTCTAAATTGTAATGTTGACATGCATTTTCTGTAAAGGTCTTTCCAAAATTCGCATCCGAAATTTCCGCACGTTAAAAAATAAATACGACCCCACGTTGTGTCAATCACTGCCTCCGAAACTTTTGTCCGTCATAAAAAAATTCGGATCAGGTTCGATTTTCTGCGTTTTTCGTATCCATGGCACGCATTTTGAGAGACGTTTTGATAATTCAGAGCCACCGTACAAGCGAACGCCAAAATCCAGAATGCCATCTGACAAGTTGATCCACGTCGTCTACAGCACAAAGCAGCAGCACTGTATGACAAACAAAGTACGGAATACAAAGAGACAGAATATAAAGACAGATTGTGCCAGTATCACTAGCAAAGCATCAAACTGAGCCACTGACATCCTGAAGCAAACTTTGAAACGCTCGGGATAATCACTCAGCTCCTTGATGAGGTGGAACTCTTCTTCCTCTCTCTCTCTACGCAATCTTGACATTGGATGGACCCAATATTTCCTCTTTTTAAGAAGAGAGGACAACTAAATCATTCTCACTGCTTGAAGACTCCATTTTGTATTGTTTTGCGAATTTTTTCGCAACAGGTTCGGACTCAGTGTGCAAAGGCCTTAAAGCTGCTTTGAAACGATATGTATTGTGAAATGTGAATTGAATTGAATATATGTGAATATATAATATATTTGAATATATTACTCCCATAAATAACTGAACTGTGTGTCAAAGTAGCTCAAATACAGGATTGACAACTGTATTCTGCTGCTGTGTGAATGTGGCCTAAATTATCTAAATTTTTCCACTATAAAGAACCTTTTGTGGACTGGAATGTTCTTTTTCATGAAACCATCAATGCAAATAAAGTACCTTTATTTTTAAGAGTTTGCCTTGGCTTTTTTTTTTTTTGGTCTGAATACTATTTCAAGTAGACACCATGCTTTTTGGTCTGTATAGCATTTTATACAATGAAAGCCTCCAAAGTAAAATCCACAATTTATTATCTTGTTTGACTTGCTTCTGTTTAGATCTTGAACTCCGTCTTGCAGACCTTGAATTTTCTCAGCGGGCTGTGACACCATGCTTTAGTTATGAAGCCGATGATAGGGCGAGTGTCTCCTGAATTAAAGGAGCAGTGTTACAGGAGCTATCAGTCCAGAGCTCATTAGAGAGGATGTGATCTGACGGTGTGTGTCAAAGCGTGAACACCGCACACAAATAAAAAGTGAATGTGCTGCCTCAGCAGCCCTCGTGGTCTCTCCTCTCTGAAAGCGGGCTGACTCAGTGAGAGGGAGAGCTACGGGTGGAATTAAAGGCCCTGTGTTCATCTTCCAGGCAGGTGGACATAAAGACCAGCAACCATCACAGTTCACCCATTAACCACAATATACTCTGTGTGGAAAAGGAGTAATTAAGACAAAAGACATGCTGGAGGGGAAGTGGAAAGTCATGTAAAAAAAAAAGAAAGAAAAAAAGCTAGATTTGTGAATTCTGGAGCTAATTATCTTTCCCCATACAGCAGTGTTTAATAAATATTAAATATCTATTATCATCATTAAACAATTTGTTAGACAGTTAATAATTTAAGCCACTTATTACACTGCAGCACATAAGTCTAGCCTTAAGTATCCACAAATGCAAAACTGTAAAATCTGAAATTGTGAGTGGTTGCATTTGCTTTCTTTCTCAAACATATCAATAAATTCAAACACATTTTTGACACACAATATATATATATATATATATATATATATTTCAATTTATTAAAATATCATAAATTACACAATGCATTAAAATACTATGGAAGCTTGTTTCTGCCACAAAATAAAGGAGGTAATTGTGACTTCTTGAATGCCAATTCTGACTTTTTCTTGCAATTCTGACTTTATTTCTAAGAATCATGTGATATAAACTAGCAATCGCAAGGAAAAAAAAAGTCATAATTCTAGATAAAAAGTCACAATTACTTTTTTTTTTTTTTTTTTTTTAATTCTGCGGTGGAAACAAGCTTCCATAAAATCCACATAGAGAATCACCGATGTATTTTATTGAGCGATATCTCACAATATACAGTGGCCCCAAAAAGTATTTGGACACTTAAGCAACAAACCAAGAGGCATTGTTACGAAATACAACACAAACACACTCTTCAATCAAAACATTTCACAAATGGAAGAGTGTTAGGCATCAAAATATGAAACAAATATATAGTTCAAAATTAAGACTTAGGGCCAGATTTACCACCAAAACCCTCTTTTGGTGTTAAAAAACGACTGTCGGGATTTGCTGAAGACATGCAGTGCAAAATTAGCGCTGAAAAGGCGTGGACTGAGTTGTTTTTGCTGCTGACCTCATTGCATACATGCATTTGTAGAAGTTTCCCTTTCAGACGCAAAATTTATGGGAGGAGAGTATTTAAATTTATCACTCAACGCGATTTACTAATGTTTACGCTAGTCAATTTACTGGTACATTTATTTAACGCCAAAAAAAAAAAGCATGTCTTAACCCACTTTGTGACATGGCTGCAATTGTTGCTGCTAGGAGAAGACACTGCAGAAAACAGAGAGCATGTGGTAGAAAGGAGAAAATATTTCTACTCGTATTAATTTCTTTGGGATTCCAGAGGAAGACGTTATCCGTATATTACATGTAAGAAGTTGCGGCTGTGTTGACCCGCACCTGATGAGAGCGTCAGCTCTGCTTATTTGTGACCCAACACTAACTTACACTGCTCTTGGTAGACTGGACATCATGTAAATGATTTGACTGCGTCTGTGTTCTTTATTTGCATGTCAGCAGTACATCATGTGCAAAACTTGCCACTCCCATCAGCGCATTTGTGGAATTGAGTTTTCACGCTAATTTGCCCTGTTTAGTAAATCTGGCCCAAAATTTCTTGGACACTTTCTGGCTGTCAGACTTTGTGGAACATGTTCATACGTTAATATAATGAACTACAACTGTTTAATTTACTGGGACATCTGTGTGAACCTGGGGGGAACTGACTTCATACATCCACAAAAAAATGACCCTGAGATCATTTGATTAAAAATAATAGAAAAAGTGGCTCAGAAAATTAAAGTTCAGAGAAAAGCTCAACCAGCATTTGTTTACTGATGCCACTTGGTTTAATATTTGCATGTAATGCAGTGAAAGTCAGGCATTTTTAAGTGTGACTGAACTGTCCAAATATTTTTTGGTTGCCACTGTTCATAGTTTTATTTTCAATCTGTTTGCTTTGTTCCTGTTTTCATTAGTTCCCTAGTTAGTATTCTTGGCTTTTAATTAGCTCTATCACACCTGTTCTGTTTCACAGTAATTACTCCCCAGAGATCAGTGAACCACATTTTTAGAGCATTTAATAATCTATTCTTAAGTATTGTTCTTTGTTGGTTCATGTCAGGTACTGAGAAGTTATCATACAGCCTAATTGTAAAAATATTTTAAAAAATATTTCAGTGTGTGCATTTCACTTTTTTGTATATGTAAACCTGTCAGTATATGTGAACTAGATATGAAAATTCACATGTGCATTTGTTGGAAATTTTACTGACAAAGTTGGCAGTTCTTGGCCAGAATACGCTGCAAAGTGGACCAGACTTAATGCCCATAGTCAAAAGTCTGGTTCTACAAGACCAGTACTGAAAATTGATAGCGCTGAAGTGGGAATAGAGATGATCAGGCCTACTTTTGCAGCTTTACAATAGTGCTTACAATCTGTGATGTCTGAATAGTGCTCCTGCCATGAGTTACATGCAACAAAGAAATATCCAAGCCTCTTTCTTCTCTGCGTCCCACTGTTTTCTCTGAAGTGGTTGTCATCTCTGATTGTACAAATTAACCGCTGCAGCTAAAAATCTAGAACAAAGGCTTGAAATGTGGTATACGGAAAGGTGATAAAGCGACAGGCTTGTGGAACAAGGTGCTCGGCTCAGATTTAATCCACCAGGCACATCATGCTGCCAGAAATTCACACCTCATAGTGAGAGAGCGAGAGCGAGAGATTGGTGGAATATACTAAAAATAACCTGAATGCTAAATCAACCTATTTATTTATTAATTTCTCTCCCAATTCAAACATCTGTTAGTTTTGCATCAACAGACAAAAGCTAAAAAGGAGAGTGGCAATCAATAGTAATTTAGCATGGACCTTGAGGTTGCCCTCAGTTTAATCTGAAAACATTTCAGGATGTGTCTGTGAATTTACTGATGCACACACACGCACGCGCGCACGCGCACACACACACACACACACACACACACACACACACACACACACACACACACACAACGAAGTCTATTATTATTCTGAGTCACAGGATCAGCATTGCATTGCAGACTGTATATTATATATTATGACTCAAAGATCAATTTTAGTCCCTGCTATAGCTAAACCTCCATCGAGACATCTTAGTATCTGGTTGGTGTTAGAATGCTGGTCATTTCTCAAGTATGATTATTATCTTCAGCAAAGGGCAAGTCATGAATTTATATATCAAATAGAGTTTTCTTCTGCTACAGAATCTTGGTAGTGAAGTGCTTATCTGAACAAGAATGTTTTGCAGTTTGTGAGATATACATTTCATGGTGGTAGAGTAATAATATGTTATACTCTGATGATACAAAACATCAACCACGCTTTATAGCTATGATTTATCATTTATGGGAAATAACATGCATTTATTTGATGTAATAAAATCAGCCTAAGAAGAAAATTGTTGTTTTCTCAAAAAATCAAAATGATCTACACTGAAAAAATGAAACAATTTTCACCCTGAAATCGGTAGTGAATTTCACATTAATTACAAAGAAACGTACATACTGAATTAAACATGAAATTTTGAAGTAGAAAGACTGAAATAGTATTTTCTTGTAAAACATACTCCAATAATCTTTGTTTTATTTACATCTTTACAGTCATGTAACAAATCATATCATCTTCATTGATATGGCAAAATAAAGCAATGAGCCCCAAGAAGCCATGGTTTACAGTGAATTTATAACAACTAAGGGGCGTTGTTAGGCACGTTATCAATTCACCGTAAACCACGGCTTCATGGGGCTTATAGCTTTTATAAAACGGTTACCACACAATACAAAGGCAAAAAATATGTATCACTGCAACTTTCATGAAGTAAAATTATTAAAAGCCTTCCTTCCGCTGGAAAAAATAGTCCCTAACTGTGAGAAGCAACAGAAGTTACATTTATTACGCCTCTAGATGGCGGCAAAGATCGTCTTCATGAGTGAGTCACTCAGTCGCAAAGACATATTGAAACTTGTGAACACGGATGCAAAAATGGACGTCAGTGTCAGCAGGGCACGGGAAAACCCAGTAAATGTTAAAAAGACAAGATCGCAGCGGACATTCAAACGGATTTTTATTATGAACATAGGACTGACCTGAAGGAAAATGCTAAATCTGAATGGAGGTAATACACTCTCTTCAATGAACAAAATCAATCCACCTTATTCCTGACTAGCCTACTGCGTTTCGAATTATGGGTTCCACTTCCGGTTTGGGGAACTTCTGTTTAAAAAGACTGAAACGAATCGTTTCAAATCATAAGGTTGCCCTACAAATAAAGCTTATCCGTCAGTTTGACTGAATGAGCTGTAAATTTTTCTTTCATGTTTTATTTTCAGACATCATGAGAATAACGCAACGCTTGGTATTTTAACGTAACATGTTATAAGAAGAATATCTATGGCAAGAGCTCTTTTCAGTCGCTGTTTTCTATCCTCGTGATTATTTTCTTTTGTCCCTTTGCATACCGCTGTAATAGTATGAAAAAGGACAACATATACTTTGTGGTCTGTTCTCCCGATATAATTTACGATATATATCCCATTAATAATTCACTGGAATGAACAAAGAATCTCTCGTTTTTCTCCTCAAAGCCTCACGTCTCTTTCCAGGTTTGTTTTCACAGGTAAATACAATTTATTATCTATAAAAATGATGGAAATCACTTTGAAATAGTATCACGCAATGCTGAAGTTCATGAACATTTTTTATTAAGGCAACGTATATTACATAATACAGATATATGTCACTATAGTTATATATAACCCGTCCGTTATTGCTGAAAGAATGGAAAGAATCGCGTTTTTTTATGGCCTGTTGAAAGTACCTTGTTGATGCTTTTACAATTTTAAATATCCTTTTAATGTTCATTGGTTGAAGGGTGAGTAGAATATGTCATCTCATTGTACCCAGTTAAAAAAAAAAAAAAACGTATTATTGCGTTCATAGAGCAAGCCTTTCACTGACTGTTTACAGCTTAACGGAAGTTACACCCATAATTCGCGCAAAGCGTCACGGGGCGTAGGAATAAGGTGGATAGAGAACAAACATTTTTATGTGGCTAAGAGTGGTTGCTAAGACAGACGCAGCAACATACACGTGGCGCAGCGATACTTATGTAATGCGGTCAGCTGTATGTTTTCGGACATTTTACAACGGCTTCGAATGCAGCCAATCAGAATCAAGGGCTGGAACTATCCGTTTTATAACAAATTATAAAAAATAAATCAATTAAAAAAATAAATTGAATGTGACAAAATCTTAAATAAAACAAAAGTGCTGTTGAGGTGAACATTTTAGAGTTTTTCCAATCATGAGTCACAAGACAGAGTGCACGCACCAGACATTTTAATATGTCTCCGCATTGATTTGGAAGATAAAAAGTGGCTCTTCATTACAAGCAGAGACCCTGAGGGTCTGTGCACTGTTAACTTCAGACGGAGACAGATATGGATTCCCGTGCCTGTTCTCACCCAGGTCACTCAGCTCAGATATGTTTCAGGTTTAATATGTTCTAGGACCTCCATTAATGACGTGCCCTAAACCCCGACTAATTCATTTCCTTATCTTCCAGCCGGGCAGGAATGCAGGTTGCGTTCAAATGAAAACGCATTAACTGGCGTCATGATAGAACACTGGCCTTGATGAGGTGAGAACATCCCTGTCTGACTACAACACTGATACATTGTCGAATTATCAGTGTTGTTTGCCGTGATGCCAAATAAAAATAATTGGTGCATGCTAAGACAGTGTTATCGTGTAGGATAATTAGTGGTTCAGGCAGACATCTCTATTTGCTTAAATGCTCAACAGAATTAAACTTCCCCCACCGTTTGTTTTACGAACATGAATGTTACCTCAAGTCATGCGGCTTGTTGAGGAGATGAATTGATTTCAGGTCAGTCTGGGATTAGCATGTTGCTTAGCTAACAACATGGCATTCTAATAAGCATAAAAAATTGCACAACAATGCCTTGGTAACCACCTAGTAACACCGGAGCAACCAATCAGAACAGCTGAGCAACTGCAGTGCCCTGTTTTCAGAGTTTGTTCCAAAAGTATTTTTCCCAGATTCCCAGCTTATAAAAATATGTTCTTAGAATGTTTTGCTAATATTCCCATTAAGTTATGAAAACGTTATTTCTGAATGTTTGTTAAACGTTGAAAACGTCCAGTTTTTTTTAATGTCTCAAAAACGTTTTTTCTTGGTTTATGTTAACGTTAGAGGAACATTCTACTCTATCATTTTGGAAATGTTATGAAAACGTTATTTCGGAATATTTTCGGAACGTTCAAATTATCAGGGTTTTTTTACATATTAAGGACGTTTCTTTCTTGGTTTATGTGAACGTTAGAGGAACATTCCATTCTATAATTTTGGAAATGTTATGAAAATGTTATTTTTTAATGTTTTCTGAACGTACAAATCCCTGTGAACGGATGGCCAGTCCATCACCGGGATTACACACAGACACTTGAGTATTGCTAATTTACCTCTGCTGAATGTCTTTGAACTGTGATGGAAACTGGAGTACCTGGAGGAAACTCACACTGACACACGGAGAGCTTGCTAACTCCTGGCTAACCGGGGACATTCTGCCTGTGAGGTGATAGTGCTACCCATTGAGCCACTGTGCTGCCTTGTTTATATTTATGTTTATATGAATTCAAGTGATAAAAATAGATAAAATGTAAGCAATTAATTTCTTACAGCCACATGTTTGCACATTCTAAAAATTGCTATATATCTTAATCATTGTTAATATGTATTCATTACTTCCATTAGCCCATTGTTTCTACCATAAATTAATTTGCTAACAGTGATTGTAAATTAAATTGCCTACATTATTACATTGTTATCTAACTGCGTGATTGTATGTACTTTTTTTTGAAATTACATGATTTGGACACAGTCAGCTCTGATAACAGATTACTCTAAATTGCATTGTTGACATGCACTCCTTGTAAAGCTGCTTTGAAACGATATGTATTGTGAAAAGCGCTATACAAATAAATGTGAATTGAATTGAATTGATCATGTATGGATTTTAAAGTAACAGAATTTTTTTTTGGTAACAAAAGCTTACGTTTTCTAAACCAAAAACACAACCCCACCAAGTTAAACAAGGGAAAAAAGAACACAAACTCAAACATACAACTAGACAGTCAAATCTAACAAGACAACAACACAATAGAAAAAGAAAACACAACAAAATTGTGTTCTGTGTATATGAAGTGTTTCATATGGAGTTTCAAACATTGTTATTTTACAGTGATGCCTCAGGCTGAAGAGAGACCTTGCATTGTATTATTTTTTTTTTTAAAAAAAACTGGATATTTTGAACGTTTAAAAACTGGATATTTTGAACGTTTAAAAAATGTTTCAGAAATAATGTTTTCATAACTTAATGAGAATGTTAGCAAAACATTCTAAAAACATATTTTTAGCTGAGATGAAGTCAGTGTATTATTCCTGCTTGCCTGTATATTTTATATACAACTTGCATTCATTATTTGTTCCTTATGCATGTCTTGTGACTTCATGTTCTCTTCAATTTTCTTTAATGATCAAACAAGTAATAACATTTAAAAGAAAAATGTTAGATGAACTTCCAAATAAACCATTCCAAAAAACATTTAGCAAATATTAATAACATCATAAAGACGTTACTGGAATGTTGTTCCAATAATGTTTTCTCTCAATGTTTTGAGAATTTTCATCAAGTAAAAATTACATCGTAAGGACGTTTCATGAACGTTGTACTCAGAACGTTTTTTGATAACACTGTGAAAACATTCAGCAAATAATAACATTAAAAGGATGTTCTGAGAATGTTATCCTAAGAATGTTTTCTCTCAACATTATGAGAACAGTCAAGTACAAATAACATTATAAGAACGTTCCAACAATGTTGTTCTAAGAATGTTTCCTCTCAACGTTATGAGAATGTATTTTAACTATGAAAACATTATAAGACTGTTCCTGAAACATTATTTCAGGAATGTTTTTTTCTAACATTTACCTTTCCGAGAGCCTGCTCTGGTCTGATTGGTCAGACAGCCCAGTCTTTTGTAATAGACCTTTATCACACTTCCTATTTCCAGTAAGTGAAGAAGAGTATCGCTATTTCCAGTCCCATTGCAACGCAATCAAAACGAATGGCTGAATTCTCTCGCCGGTGTTAGTGCAGTGATCCGTTGGCTGTAATTCTAAACAACGACACCCTTACCTCAGTTTTCACGATTTCCCAACACAACAAGAACAGAGGAAAGAATGGGTGAGACTGATACGGCGGGATTAAGATCCTTCTTTTAAAACAATACACGGTGCGTACGTTTGTGTGTAGGAGACCTATGCATTTCCAAACTGAGGACGTTTACATCTCATATCTTCAATTTGCTGAAATGTTCCTATAAATATATTTCCCTTAAATGTGCATTCTGAATAATAAATAAATGTTTTTCCCAACCAACCTGCCGCAGTCCAGTGCTTGTCTTTTATTAACAGTGTTTTTCTCTTACTGATCTTATTTCATACCTGTTGAATATGCATTTTTAAATGAATTTGACTGATGAGCTCCCTTACGAAAATTAACCGTTTTATTTATTTATTTATTTTTTAAATAAATGTAGTAACCATGTTTTTTTTTTTTTTTCGCTGGTTGATTACCACTTTTATTACCACAGTTTTACTACAAATACCATGGTTGATTTGTGGTTACCATGGTTTAATTATAACCATTGTTTTTTGGTTTTACTTGTAGTAAAACCATGGTTAATTTTCATAAGAGCATTAAAAAGATGAATGAATGCACCTTAACTGGCTTAAAGAAATTTAATGTGTTAAGTAATCTTAATCAGAAATGTGTTGACAGTGCGACTGCTTTGAATAATAATTATGAATTTTGACAAATGTTGTCAATTACATACAGTGAAATGATTTTCAATGAAAAATGACACAGAATAATGGCTAAAATATTTAATCCATAATGAATAACACACTGCAGCGTTGCCGTTAGTAGTTAAGACGAGCACTGACACCGTGTGGTGAAATAATCACATATGTTTACAAGCTTTCTCAGATAAATTCTGTACACAGCAATCATCAAATATCTCTTCTCCTGTCTCTGAAAATGTCTGGATTTTGAAATTATCCTTATTTTAGGAGGCGTTTATTCAACTAGGTGTTAACATCACATTGAAAATATACCCCAGATAGCATGTAGTAATCGGCCCGAGCTCGGCTGCCCCGCGGCGCATGCGGCTCAGACTCGGCATCTGCGTGTGTTAACCGGGCCGATTGTGGCCCGCAGCTTGTTCTGGCACATGTATATTTGTTATGGCTGTAAAGAACTGGGCCGATTCCTGTTCACCGTAACTAGCCCAACTCTGGCTATAGAGATACGGCCACTTCTGGCAATTACTCGGCTTATGTTCACTCACAGATGGTTACATAATGTAAAACTTGTATGTACATAACCGGAAGAATCGATGCACTGCTTTGACGAGCACTTTCGGTGATTAATTCCACTGTGATAAAGGTTTATTGGTCTTCTCTGCTCTGATTGGTCAGATGGCTCAGTCTGTTGTGATTGGTCTACCCCTTATAGTGCGTGTCGGAAACGAAACGCAATTACCATATCTGAATATCAGCTCCGGATCTTCCTCAGCACTTGTATACATAGTGGTACGAACAGTAATGATGGTGTCTGTCTGACAACACAAACCAAACTCTTCCAGGCATCAGCTACAAATACAGTGTTTGAGGAAGGGTCAAAGTAGACGCTGTTAATTGGTAGCCAATGAAGACCACAGGCAGGGCTGTCCTTGGGTTTTGTGGTACTGCATGGGGCACATGCATGTCATGTAGGACAGTACAGACATACTTAAGATTCTGCTGGCTAATAGGCAGTGACTTATCACAGCAGCTGTCAGACAGAGTAATCATAAAGAGCTCCCTGGTGTTTAAAGAGCATGGAGTACAGGACCTGCTTGTTTCTGATTGCATCGGGGCATCATGCATTGATTGCATCGACCCCCCTCCCAGCTTCCACAGAGCCGGATTAGCTGGAACTCTGCAGTCTTGTGAGGCACCTGATGAAAGAGATGGAGAAATCTTTCGCCCCCTCCTCCCCTCCCTTTCCCATTCTTTTGTTTTTACAGTGAGAGTCATTAGTGCATTACTGGCCAATTGCGTTGGCTCTGAACACGTGCCAGCCCTCTCGCTACTTTAGAGAGATTTTTTGGCATAGTGTGAGCATTTTATTTGGAGAGTGCAACAATTTATATTACATTCATCATGCACTGTGTGAGAGCCAGTATGCACTATAAAACTCATCTGATGTCAATACTTCAAATCCGATGTCAAAATAAACTAAGAGAAATCTAGAATTGAAAAACAAATTGATAAATAAGCACACTGCTGTAATTAGGCCAAATTAAGCATGCTTCAGGATCTAAATCAAATGAAGCTTATTTTGGCTTCAAATATCCCTACAAAATTCCTTGGAGATAAAATGAAAATATTTTTTTTAAACACATTTTCTGATGTAAAATAATTTGTGCTGCTGAAACACATGTTAATTCAGCTTTTCAGTGAAGTTGTTATGGTGATCATAATGCATAATGAAGAAAGTGTATTAAAATGCAAAAAAAAAAAATAAAAAAATAAAGCATTGTTAGTTGTGGTCTCATCTCAGCACATTTACATTTAATATGATGATAAATGAGTTGATAATGAATACAATGTCTTTAATATTCTGTGACCATAGTTCCAGAAAATTATGTGTACATATTTCAATCGTCATATTTAATATGCTCACAAATTTGAATTTAATAATTAGATATATCAGAAGGCAAATAAGACTACAGACTTTAAAACAGGAATATAAAATAGGCATATATTTATTTTAAAAATAAGTATATGCCTTAGGCATCGTCAAAATCCATGGTGTTATTCATCACATTTGCTCTGGTGTGAATTTTTGGTCACAGTTTTGCTGGTTTCATAAAGTATAATATGTAAAATTTCTTACACCCTCACAAAATTAGAGGCAATTAATCCAAAATACCTCTTGTGTATAAACTTAATGGAACTGGCTGCTATTAAATGCTTGGCTGTGCTCCCGAAGAAAGAAAAAGACAAAACTGCTCATCATTCCTCTTTGTCTGTCTTTTCTTCAAATCATGTGTGTATTTGGTCTTGTAGGAAAAATATGTATACAGGTGCTGGTCATATAATTAGAATATCATCAAAAAGTTGATTTATTTAACTAATTCCATTCAAAAAGTGAAACTTGTATATTATATTCATTCATTACACACAGACTGATATATTTCAAATGTTTATTTCTTTTAATGTTGATGATTATAACTGACAACTAAGGAAAATCCCAAATTCAGTATCTCAGAAAATTAGAATATTGTGAAAAGGTTCAATATTGAAGACACCTGGTGCCACACTCTAATCAGCTAATTAACTCAAAACACCTGCAAAGGCCTTTAAATGGTCTCTCAGTCTAGTTCTGTAGGCTACACAATCATGGGGAAGACTGCTGACTTGACAGTTGTCCAAAAGACGACCATTGACACCTTGCACAAGGAGTGCAAGACACAAAAGGTCATTGCAAAAGAGGCTGGCTGTTCACAGAGCTCTGTGTCCAAGCACATTAATAGAGACACGAAGGGAAGGAAAAGATGTGGTAGAAAAAAGTGTACAAGCAATAGGGATAACCACACCCTGGAGAGGATTGTGAAACAAAACCCATTCAAAAATGTGGGGGAGATTCACAAAGAGTGGACTGCAGCTGGAGTCAGTGCTTCAAGAACCACTACGCACAGACGTATGCAAGACATAGGTTTCAGCTGTCGCATTCCTTGTGTCAAGCCACTCTTGAACAACAGACAGCGTCAGAAGCGTCTCGCCTGGGCTAAAGACAAAAAGGACTGAACTGCTGCTGAGTGGTCCAAAGTTATGTTCTCTGATGAAAGTAAATTTTGTATTTCCTTTGGAAATCAGGGTCCCAGAGTCTGGAGGAAGACAGGAGAGGCACACAATCCACATTGCTTGAGGTCCAGTGTAAAGTTTTCACAGTCAGTGATGGTTTGGGGTGCCATGTCATCTGCTGGTGTTGGTCCACTGTGTTTTCTGAGGTCCAAGGTCAATGCAGCCGTATACCAGGAAGTTTTAGAGCACTTCATGCTTCCTGCTGCTGACCAACTTTATGGAGATGCAGATTTCATTTTCCAACAGGACTTGGCACCTGCACACAGTGCCAAAGCTACCAGTACCTGGTTTAAGGACCATGGTATCCCTGTTCTTAATTGGCCAGCAAACTCGCCTGACCTTAAGCCCATAGAAAATCTATGAGGTATTGTGAAGAGGAAGATGCGATATGCCAGACCCAACAATGCAGAAGAGCTGAAGGCCACTATCAGAGCAACCTGGGCTCTTATAACACCTGAGCAGTGCCACAGACTGATCAACTCTATGCCACGCCGCATTGCTGCAGTAATTCAGGCAAAAGGAGCCCCAACTAAGTATTGAGTGCTGTACATGCTCATACTTTTCATGTTCATACTTTTCAGTTGGCCAAGATTTCTAAAAATCCTTTCTTTGTATTTGTCTTAAGTAATATTCTAATTTTCTGAGATACTGAATTTGGGATTTTCCTTAGTTGTCAGTTATAATCATCAAAATTAAAAGAAATAAACATTTGAAATATATCAGTCTGTGTGTAATGAATGAATATAATATACAAGTTTCACTTTTTGAATGGAATTAGTGAAATAAATCAACTTTTTGATGATATTCTAATTATATGACCAGCACCTGTATATATTGGAACTCTTTGACACCTGTATTTGATATTAAAATTGAGTTTTTGTGTTCAACATTCAATTTGTTTTCCATTTTGAACAGATGAAAATGGGACCAGCACATCCTGGCTGATGGAACACTACTGTTACATTTGATGATCTGAGTTTGAGTTTTATTTGAGTTGTTTTTGCACTGTTTTCTGTTCTGTTGACTGTTGTTACCATGGTTTTTCATTGATTGATTATACACCGCACCTGTTTCTTGTTTTGTTCATTGGTTTGTATTAGTATATATTCGCTGAGTCCGAAATCGCATACTGTCTGAGTAGATACTACATTTGAATTTACTTTGCGACCGTTAAAAAAGTATGTTCTATATAGTATGAATATGGGCAGTATGCATTAAATTTGGATGTACTACATCCGCCATGTTTTTACTGTCATGTGACCTACCAGTGTCAGTTGTGTCGCTTCACTGCCATTTATAAATCCTATAAATGCACACTTCAGAATCTTAAGTAGTAGGTCATCCGGCGACTTTTCGCCAACTGTTTTTCGAATACTGTGTATTTGGACATAACACTCTTTTGGCATACTGTTTTTCTCATACTATAAAGTGGGGAAGTGTTTGATTTCGGATGCAGGGATTGAGTAAGTTTTCAGTTAGTCTTGGTCTTCATTGATTTTAGGTGGTTGTTCTGATCGTGTTGTTTTATTCCTGTATTTCCTGATTACCTTTGTTATTTTTTGAGTTTGTTAAATAACATACTGCTGCAAATAGATAACATACTGCTGCATAAAAACGCTAAATCGGTGAAGAGAAGACTAAATAATTTCACACAACGCGATGTTTATTAGAAACCTCATGATGGACTATTTTATTTATGATCTTGTCAATGACAGCAGCCCAAATTCCAGGGTATTACAGTCTTTTTGTGTGTTTTGCTGTATCTGTTACTGAGGAGTTATTTTCAGTTAGCCACCATGCTAACGTTAGCCAGCAGCGCTATTAAGAGGATAGGTCCGGGTTTTGTAGTCTATTTGCTTATTTCCAGTCACGTCATTATCATACGAGGGAAAGTTATGTATATTTTAGGTTATGTTTTAACCTTGATCCATCCTGTGTACTTGAATTGAGCTGTATAGCTATGAAGCTCTATGCTATAGCATACTGGTTTAAAGTGGAGTGAAGTAATACTAGATTAAGTGAGATGAAATGTTAAATTTTACATTGTTGGTAAAAATAGAGTTGTTGCATAGTTGAAGTAATTTAAATATTTTAAATGTGAAATATTTTTAATATATATGTAATCAGTGAAACATTTTTAAATGTTTATTAAACTTTGATAAACACATTGTCTGTTTTCTTGCAGTTTTTTAGTCTTAAAATGTCTTAAATTTTACAATAGCCTTTAAGGTCAAATAGTTGACCATTTAATTGATGGGGTCTTAATTACAACAATAAACATTAGCATGTTATTTCAGCCATACTGATGTCTAGAGAAAAAGCCATTTGTCTCACTTTCTGTGGAATAAAGTCCTGCTCAGATGTATTACAGTATCTACTTTCTGTCTAAACAAAAGGAAAATTAAACTTAAATGATTCCCGCAATAATGTGTTAAATTACCCACCATATTCCTACCTAAATTTAACATCTGCACTGGACAAAAGATTTAGCACTGCCTTTTATGCTTACCTTGAATTAGAAAAAAAATATTCATTTAAAATATGAAATAAATGTCATAAAAACCATTAAATGTAACTTTGTCATGCATGTCAACAGTTAAAACACTACTTTTATGTTTTAAAACAAATTATAAGCAAACTGTTTGTGTTTCTTGAAAATTATTGCTTCAATTAATTATTTGCCAGATAGAACCTTATCATTCCAAATGAAAAGTGTTTTTTTTTTTTTAGAATTAGTAGGTTCTATCTGCATTTGACCCGTTCCAAAAATCCCCATTTACAAATTTGAGAGGAGTCCCTGTCATTTTCATGTTTGAAAGAAACTTGTTCCCCATATAGTTTTTGCTATATGGAATGCAAAACTTTGAAGCTCAATATCTCAAAACTGCTCAGAACGCAGATAGAACCTTATAATTCCAAGGGGACGAGTTGTTAGGGTGTTGTGGGTGGTTGATAAGAAGTTGCTAGGATATTGTGAGTGATTACTTGACCACCCACAACACCCTAGAAACAGCAGTTGTCTTATAGGAAGTTGCTATGCTGTTGCTAGGGCTTTACACTGCAGTTGCTAGGGTATTGTTGGTTTTTGATAGGAAGGTTGCTAGGCTGTGGTCTAGCAAACACCCCAGCACCCTATATATGGTTTGTAGGAAGTTGCTATGTAGTTGCTAGGGTGTTGTGGATGGTTGTTGGGGCATTACTATGCAGTTGCTAGGTTGTTGTGGGTGGCCAATAAGAAGTTGTTATCTAGTTGTTATTCTGAGTGGTTGCCAGGAAGTTGCTATGCAGTTGCTAGGTTGTGGTCAAGCAAACAACCCAGCACCCTATATATGGTTTGTAGGAAGTTGCTGTGTAGTTGCTAAGGTGTTGTGGGTGGTTGCATAAAAGCTGCTATGCAGTTGTTTTTGTGGGTGAGTGGTTACCAGGGAGTTGCTATGCAGTTTCTAGGTTGTGGTCTAGAATCCATCCCATCACCCTATATATGGTTTATAGGAAGTTGCTATGCTGTTGCTAGGGTGTTGTGGATGGTTTTTGGGGCATTACTATGCAGTTGCTAGGTTGTTGTGGGTGGCTGATTTGTTATCTAGTTGTTATTCTGAGTGGTTGCCAGGGAGTTGCTATGCAGTTGCTAGGTTGTGGTCTAGCAAACACCCCAGCACCCTATATGGTTCGTAGGAAGTCGCTATCTAGTTGCTAGTTTGTGGTCTAGCAAACACCCCAGCACCCTATAAATGGTTTGTAGTAAGTTGCTATGTAGTTGCTAGGGTGTTGTGGGTGGTTGCAAAAAAGCTGCTATGCAGTTGCTATTGTGGGTGAGGGGTTGCCAGGGCATTGCTATGTAGTTGCTAGGGTGTTGTGGGTGGTTGCCAGGAAGTTGCTTTGGACTTGCAAGGGCTGATGAAAACAGCTTAACTAGAGTAGAAGAAAACATCTGCATTTTAGTGGGAAAATTTCAGAGTTATTTCTCAAACCTATCTATTCAAAACTCACCATGATATCTAAATGTACTGTAGCGCTTAAAGATAAGCAGTTGAGTCAGGCGTTGGAGGTTTGAACCTTGAGCATTGACTCTGCAGGCAGATAACAAATTTTAGCAGGGTGCTAAGGCACTTACAACCCTCAAGATGAGAGGAGATACATTCATTAGTCAATGACCTGCAAGGTCCTTCGGTGTCACTATTCCCTAAGATCCAGATCTCACGTTATTGAATTCTTCTCCAAAAAGCAATAAGCAGCATCCTCTTTCAGAGCGGCTGGGGACATGGATGTTAGACAACACGCCAATATTAAAGAATCACAGCCCAGGCAAATGAAATTATGGAGCCTCTTGCTTGCTAAAAGTCACCACCAACTGAACACCTCAACCAAGCAACACAATGACCCCCTCAATCTCAGATTTCACCTAGCCGATGCTTTTCTTCCTTTTGCTCCTCTGGAATTAGGATTTAATGCTCCTCAAATAGTGGTGTGGAAAGTAAAAAACAAAGATGACACTCATTTAGAAGGGCAGTGGAAAAAGCACACAGGAACAGCTCTTTGAGGAAGGATGAGGATCTTTGTTTCGTTGAGCCTTGTTGGCTGTCTTAAGACTCTAGAAGCTTCTCAAACTATTATTTTGATTCTAGAGTTTTGAAAGAGCAAATTAAGCAATGTTCTTTGTGTTTCTTCTCATTCGGTACTAATCGTTCATGCTTTGATAAAAAACTAGGAAAATCGACTGATGTAGACACTCATACTGTTCATTCCCACTGGGGTTTTGAATGAGTACAATGCAGTGGTAGCTAAGAGCATCTCTAAAGGTAATTCAGATGCAAACTGATTTGATGGACTTTGAGTGGAGAAGGAATATTGTTCTGTGTGCATTCTTACATTCTTATCAATATATTACTGTGCCGGACTGTGTGGCATTGGACAGTAAATTGGCTCTTTTATTGTCCTGGAATATCTGTATCTGATTTTCCTGTTCTATCTTGTCAAAAGCAGTGTTTTCTTGGACTTTTTTTCCTCCAGCATCCCACACACTGAACAGCCAGACTTTCACGTTTGAATGCAAGAGAGCATAGTTTGGGGGAACTAGTGGATTTTGTTCCAAACTTTCTGGGATGGTGCTCATCTGAATGTGTTGTCATAGCAATGATATTTAAATTCCCTAAAGGCAGATTACTTTTGAGGATCTGGTGCTAATGCACATTTGGGAAACCCACACAACACATGTATAATGTGATAATATAACAATAAACTAACCTTTTTTCTTACCAGTAATTTATTTTCTGGCAGAACCTGCGTGTTAACTTAAAAAATCGTGTCTAATACTGCTCTCATGGGCTCTCTTTATTCTAGTACTATATTCTCCTGGGGGAGATACTATATTTTTGTCCCGTTTCTTCAGGAATGACAAAGTGTCCCATGTGTTTTACTGGATTCTTGTCCAAATATACTCCAGGGCTGCTTTGCTATCTTAGTCAGCTTTAAAGTCAACATGAAATAAAAACAGATCCTACTTAAATAACTTTTTAAATACAAATTTCTGGTCTCTTTGTGCATGAATCATCAGTGCATGTTATTCCAAAAGAAAAAAAAAAATCTATCATTGTCTGGATCTATTTTTGAATTCCTTCAAATATACATAAAAATGTAACTTATACATTTATAGACTAACACTTACATAACTACCTGTAGGCATATAATAAATACATTACTTCTATGATGTTTTGGCACATTTAAAAAAAAAAAAAATGATTGTGGACACTTGTATGTTATTGATGCAAATAACACATCAGATAGGCTATTTATTTCTGCTGTAATTGACAAATGTGCTCATTTTCAAACTTTTTATCAACGTGGGAGTATTGATATATTAAATTAACTAACCACAATTCATTTTATGATTCCAGAAGTTCCAAAAACTGTATGTTCTTCACTAAAACACCTTATAATCTAACCAGGGTCGCCAGGTTTTCACAACAAAACCTACCCAATTTCTACACAAAACTAACCCAAATCTAACCCAGTTGCGTTTCAGGGGTGTCCCACAGTAAAAATCGCATTCCGGGGGGTAAAATCCACGTATTTGGCGGGGTTCCCCTGGTAAAATTCGCATTCCAGGGGCTAAATATCATATTATTTGGGGATCGCTTCAACCCGCAGACATGAAAAACAACCCGCGGCAACAGTGTAAAAGTAGCCCAATCCTACAGGAAAACCGCAGACTTGGCAACACTGAATCTAACTCTAATTTAGACTGAATTTAAATTATTTTGATATATTAATCATAATTTATTAATTTAAATCATTTTAAGCAATTCTAAGGGCCCTAGCCCCCTGGTTGAGATGATATGTGTTTTTTTTTCCTGATGCAATGTGACATGATGTTTAAAAACAAAACAAAACAAAACAAAAAAAAACTGGCTTTGACCATAGTCTTTTTTGACCAGTAAGAGACCAGTTATATAAAGGTAGATGCAGACACTTATTCTCTAGACAGAGCGTTTATTTGAAGACCTCAACAAAGATTGCTTGAATCTCTCTCTCTCTCTCTCTCTCTCTCTCTCTCTTTTTATCTATCTATCTATCTGTCTGTCTGTCTGTCTGTCTTTTTGTTCTTCCTTTCATCCTTCCGCTAAGGTCCATTACACATTAGCACTTGCAAACACCAGCACACACACTTAAACACACAGCGTTATGCTATGCAGAAGACACATGGAAACTGCAGGTGTTTCTCATATAAAAGAGATAATGTTGAAGTTACCAAGTGAAGCGGACAGCATAAGGAAAAGTATGCATGGCAACGGCTGTATTAAAGCCACGGGTCATTTAGATCAGGACTCAGGAGACACTTTTAATTGACAAATTTTATCTAATAAGGTTCTGCGCACCGCTGGCTTTCTCCCTTTAAATCACCTCTACCTGAGCCAAGAGGTTGTAAAATACTCGGTGGAGATATTGATCCGAAAGATTTACTTAAATGTCATGTGGTTCTAGAGGCCGCTGTCACTGTTAAATTTAGAGAGACTCTTCAATAAACCCTCAAGGCTTTTTCCTCATATAGGCCTTTCTTATGAATTAATTGGATGGAAATGGAAATGCATATGCATATATAATGAGGTCATTTTTAAAAACTGTACTTTGTAATAACATTTCATTTTATATTTAGCATAAAATAGGCCCGCGCCGTTCAATATTTCCCAGTGCTCATAAATGTGTTCATTTCAGAGAGAAGCAAATTAAGAGCAAACAGATTGGCTGAAATGGGAGGCATGTTTTTTGGCTGACACGCAAAGCATTTCACTGTGGTTGACGGTGGACTTTGTTTGTTTGTTTTCCCCATGACAGCTGTTTCAGACTCGACCACACAGCAATTTATGAGGGCACTATGGACAGTTTATCATAGACAGAGCATAGAGCATACAGCATTCATCACAGAGGGAGCCAGGACATAGCCAGGAGAGCAATTCCAGGGGCTACCAGTTTGCAAGGCACGGCATGAATCACTGCCAAAGCAAAGGCACAGGAAAGGAAAAGAGAAGAAAAACACTTAAAAAATATAGTTCTCCCCAAGATATATAAGAATGGACTGCAGTAAATCCTTCTGCACATCACGGCGTTAGACACCAATAGAGACTCCTCAAGAACAGCACATAGGGGAAAGCAGGGATGATTGCAATGCTCAATAAATTTCAGTAATAACATTGAATGCACAACCCGCTCATAGTGGCCATATGCAGCTATATGCAAGCACAATTCAGCCCTACTCCCAAAATAATGGCCAGTTGCAGTACATCGACACAGACATATAAAAAATGTTTTCATTTTCAATTCCTTGTAAATTAGCCATAATTATGTCAATTTGTCATTCATTTTAAATAATTATCTTTCCTTTTTTGTGCCCGATTTGGTTGCGGTTACAAAAAAAAAAAAAAAAAAAAAAATCAGTGTTGTTTCTGTTTGTATGAATGTAATGGCTGCCTTTAGTTGAGTGGAAATGAGTCCAGCAAATGAAGAATACACAAATAAACCACCAAGTACACATCTAACATAACTGTAAATATTAAAATGTGGACGAGGGGTAGATTTTAAAGCATTATTTTAAAACCACTGTTGTTGTTAAAAAGTGTATCTATGGGGTTTAAGTAGGATAATGTACAACCTGTCTGTTATCGCAAAATAAATCCCTTCAGGATTGACCTCTATTGCATATTACAGGGCTACTCACTAAATAAAGGCAGTGTTGCCATGATGATGGTACATATCAGATGTTAGGATGCTGCCACAATCAAGTATTCTAAAGAGCCACATAACGGGCAGTTCACAGAGTACGTTTATGCATTTCACTGCTCTGCTTTTCCATTGTAAACATGCGCTAGATGGAAATCTTTTGACCGTTGCATTCATGTTTTTTTGCAATGTCTTGTGATCTTTATCTAGAGATCTTGCATTTTTTCCCATTCTGTTGCTCACGTCTGATAGCATTTATTATACATAGTTTTTTTTCCTTTCTGCTCTCTCCTGAGGGATAGTAGTTAGTGTTTACATGAGCGTGTTTGGCTCTTGAGAGAGTTGAGGCACTCATAGCGATGCATTTGTGTCTATTCTCGTATGATTCTTTTCAGAATTATGGTTTCTACATTTGTGCGCTTGACTCCCGAGGTGGTTAAATGTGTGCTTTTCGTGATGCGATCACAGTATGCAGTATTTCACCTAGGCTTGACTCTCCTGAGGGATGATAGTTGAGCACCTGCACTCTGCAGTACGGGTCCTGCGGCCGCCATTACGGTGATTCGGGATTAAGCACGGGGGTGTAGGCAGAGCAGGGACGAGTTGAACAAGAAATTTCCTTTTTTTTGCTCCGCTTGTTGGCTCAATTAATACTATTGCTGCTATGTATGCATCCAATTCTGAGGAATTAGAAGCAGAAGAGTGTAGTAATTGTTATTATTATAACAATTGGGGTTGTGGAAGACAGACTTTATGGAAAACATTTCTGTCTGGACATGACTGCCCAAACATGCCTATGGATAACTGAGCTCCGCCTAGATAGCAGTATCAAGTTGTTAGCTTTCTGTAAGCTTCCTTTGTAAGCTGTCCTGAGCGTAGGATGTTGTTAGGCTGCTTCTCACTTTAGAGTTATGCTGAGGCCTCCATCCTCAGAGCTCAGTTAGGCAGTATGCTAGGTTGTCAGGCTCTGTGTAAGCCTCCTTGGCTACTGCCTTTTCAATATTGGCGCTAGTTAAGCCATTCTTCTGAGGCTTCTGCTCCCTAGAGCTCCACCCAGTCATCGATTTTGAGTTGTTAGGCTTTGAGTTCGGCAGCCAGTAGTGCTGAGTTTGGGCTCTTTGTGAGCCTTCTTGGCCACTGCTTTCAGAATGAAGCTGGTTGTGAATGCGTTATCTGACGCCAAATAGTTTACCAAGTAGTAGGCTCTCAGGGAGCCTCCGTAGTTACTTCTTTCTTGGAGCATGTTATGAGTGCCATTTTTGATTAGAACGCTGCAAGGCCTCCTCTTGCTTTAGAGAATTGTCATGTTGAGGCCTCCGTCCACAGAGCTCCACCACGCAGTGGTGCTCAGTTGTCAGGCTTTGAGCCTCCCTGGCCACTGCCTTTAGGAAGCGCCATGGGTTTCAGTAGGCAGTGTTGTCAAGTCTTAAGCTCCCTTTCAGCTTCCTTGCCTACTGCGTTTATAGAAATTGCTCCGCCTGGGGCAGCATCGCGTTGTTAGGTGCATTGCGTGCCTCCTTGATGGGAGCTTGACGGGGCTACAAAGCTGAGTTGCTAGGCTCTCTTGAGCCTCCTCGACACCTTTTTTGATAAAAAAGAGAAGGCCTAGCAACGATTTAAGAAGTATTGTTCAGTTAGGCCTCCGCTCCCCTAGAGCTCCAATTATATTTTAAAATTATATTAAAATTATATTTCCAAGTTGCAGGATCTCCTTTGAGCTTCCTTGGAGCTGTCCTGGGTATAGAATGTAGTTAGGCCTCCTCTCATTTGGAGAGTCAGCACCTCAAGGTCTCCGTTCTTGGAGCCAGATTTGGGCTGTAGGCTTTCCCTCCTGAGCCTCCTATTGGGCATCTAGGTTGGGAGTACCTCCCCTGAGCTCCATTGGTCATTTTAGTGTCAGGTTGCTAGGCTTTTTTTAGGCATTGGATGTAGCTAGACCTCATCTCTCTCTCTCTCTACTGCGAATGTTGTTAGGACTCCTCTTGCTAGAGAGAGTTGTCTTTATTGGGGCCTCTGCTCCCCAAAGCTCCCCTAGGATTGGACTTGTGAGTTGTAGGCTATCTCTGAGCACCTTTGCAAGATATCCCGAGTGTGGGGTGTTGTTAGGTCTCCTCTCGATTTAGAAAATCGGCAAGCTGAGGCCTCCTCTCCTAGATCCCAGCTTTGTTTGCTAAGTTTTAGACTCTGTCAGCTTCTTTGGCTGCTGGCCTCTTCTCGCTAGAGAGAGTTGTCTTTATTGAGGCTTCCGCACCCCAGAGCTCCCCTAGGATTGAACTTGTGAGTTGTAGGCTCTCTCTGAGCACCTTTGCAAGATATCCCGAGTGTGGGGTGTTGTTAGGTCTCCTCTCGATTTAGAAAATCGGCAAGCTGAGGCCTCCTCTCCTAGATCCCAGCTTTGTTTGCTAAGTTTTAGGCTCTCTGTCAGCTTCTTTGGCTGCTGGCCTCCTCTCACTAGAGAAAGTCTTTATTGAGGCTTCCGCACCCCAGAGCTCCGCTAGGATAGCAATTGCAAGTTGCAGGCTATCTGTGAGCCTCCTTGGCTACTGCTAGTGTTGATAGGCCTCCTCTCACTAGAAAGAGTTATCTTTATTAAGGCCTCCACTCTCTTGAGCGCAGCATATCCTGAGCATAGGGAGTTGTTAGGTCTCCTCTCGATTAAGAGTGTTGTCATACTGAGGCCTTTGCTCCTAGAGCTTGGCTAAGGTTTGGTAAGTTGTTAGGCTCTCTGTGAGCCTCCTTGGCTACTGCGAGCATTGATGGGCCTCCTCTCGCTAGAGAGAGTTATCCTTATTGAGGCCACCGCTCTCTTGAGCCCTACTAGGATAGTGAGTGGTATGCTCTCTGTGAGCCTCCTTGCATGATATCCTGAGCATAGGGAGTTGTTAGGTCTCCTCTCAAGTTAGAGAGTCGTCGTACTGAGGCCTCCGCTCCTAGAGCTCGGCTAGGTGGTAAGGTAGTATGCTAGGTCCTTAGGCTCTCTGGGAGCCTCCTTGGACGCTGGCCTGAACATAAATGTTGTTAGGCTTCCTTTCTTTAGAGTCATCCTGTTGAGGCCTCCATTCTTGACAAGCTCCAGTCTATGATCGTGCTGTTGGTGTGCCTTGGAGATGAGGAATCCTGAGTCCTTCGACTTAGCTCAGCCAATAGGGCACTCATCCCTTCAGCATGGCAGTGTGGGTATTCCGTTCCCCATAGCGACTTCTAGGGGATGCAGCGCGAGTTCCCTCTGAAAAGGGAACGTCTCAGGCTACACATGTAACCATGGTTTCTTAAGATTAGGGAACAAGATTCTGCGTTCCTTTGCCATGCTTTCGGTATTCCTGCACACATCTCCTTCAGACAAGAAGTGGATGATGTTTAGCACAGGTGCCCTCTTATACTCTCAGTCGCACCAGTGGTGACATCATAGGCTGCTGCCTGCCAATGTCAAGTTCATTGTTATGTTTAGACTCATGCTTCGGACACCTGTCGTGCCCCCATATTGACCCCTAGGGGACACAGCATCTCGTTCGCTATTCTCAGGGAACCATGGTTACATGTGTAACCTGAGATGTTTTCTGAGCAAGTGTCGACTGCGAGAAATTATACAGCATGGGTGTTCTGAATGTCATTGGCCTTCATATAAATCAGACCCAACTAAGTTAATTTAACTGACACTGGTAACTGCTAATATGTCAAAGATGCTTGCCAAGATTTCAAAGCCATACGCTAAACATTTTCTCAATAAATGAGCAAAAACCAAAACCGGTCACAATTATCCCTGCTTCATCCAGAACCATTATTATATATGAATCTCATCAGAGATAACCTGTGTGTGTATTGTATTTCAGGGTTCAATTATCCTCTCACATGCCCTATAATCAAAATCAGCTATTAATTCAGGTCAGAGCAGCAGTACTATATATCGCTCTGTTCATGTGAAACTGGATCAGTGGGTAACACAACTGTCCCATGGCAGCCTGGCAGCTTCTGCAAAACTATTTCCCCTACAAAATGGAACTAATTATTAAAAGCATGTGCACTATTTAGATTTTTGTAATGAAATTAGGGTGAAATCCAGCAAATGTGACACTAGGATGTGCTAATAATGTTATAACTTTCCTGCTCTTTTATGTGGGGCTTTTGGACTAAGGTAATGATTTGATTTTTGATGTTATAGAAGGCAGTATGATCACATTAGGCACTGGATAAACTTGGTAAATCTTTATGTGGTACACTAGGCTATATGTATAAAGTTTGTGGTCAGCAAGATTTATGTTTTTGATATGTTTTGAAACAGTTATTTTAAGTTGTAATAATATTTCTGTTTTCACTGTATTTTTGATCCAATAAATGCAGCCGTGGTAAGATACTTTTTTCAACAACAACAACAAAAAAATATCGATACCAAACTTTTGAAAGGTATTGTATGTGATTTTTTATATATATATAAAAAAATCACATTAGCAATCAAAGGTCTTCAATACAAAAAGTCACCAGACACAAAAAACAAAAAATGTATATATAAAAATTAACTTGTCAAAAACATGTTCTTGTAAAATATATTCAAAGAAAAGAAAATGATTGAAATGTTGAATTGTAAAGAAAGTACATTTTGTGAAAAAAGCTGAATGTTTTGCCAAGACATTTATCCACCCACCCACCAAACTGTCAAACAAGTTTTTAATTATGTTGTTGACTATTACATAAAAAAAGCTTGCTTTTAAAAATTTTCAAAACTGATTCTGAGTGAGCTCTACATCCTGAAATCATGCAGGTGAAAAGCTTTAAATGGCAGTGAAACACATTACAGATCAAAAGGACTCAGTATTGTGACATTATGGAGGTAAATCTCCAATAAATGTTTTTTATTAAATTTGCTTTAGAAAATGTACACACATTAAACAATCAACATGCACAGCTTTACTATACACAGTCCAATTCTTTTCAATATGAAAACGGTATTCAGCTCGAGTACATCATCTCACAGAGATAAGTATTAAATAAACAATGTATTAATACAGAAATATCAAAACATTAGGTCAAGCGTTGTTACACGCATATTCAACATATGGAGGGTGAATGTATTTGAATCAAACACACGAAAACACTGAAGTTAATCTTGATCTTGTTGTCATTTAAACTAAAAAGGAACAAAATATCACCTCGCATTCCACTACATAATCTTTCCGCAAATCAATCTGTGACAGTCATAATCAAATTGCTTTACTTTTAAAGGACAACACTTGACCTTTAACAAAAAGGCTATTACAAGTTTGATGTCATAAAACCAAACCAACAAAACAATACTTACAAAATACAAAACACTTTTACCTTTTTTTCTGAAGCAATCACATGAACCAGATTTTTTTTTTCTTTTTTACATTTATAATAAGCACTTAAGGATCTCAAATGAAGTACTCTGAAGCAACTCCAGAAAAAAAAAAAAAGGAATAATATCCACAAAATGGGCTGACAAATAATAATAAGCACTTAAGGATCTCAGATGAAGTACTCTGAAGCAACTCCAGAAAAAAATATGAATAATATCCACAAAATGGTCTGACAATCCAGAACAAAATACACAAGTCCCAACAGGCACCTAAATGTCAGCAGCCATTATCAAAGGTTAAATCAAAATCATGCAGCAGCCTTCATCCCTGACACAAAAAACATCCAAGAGCTTCAACAGAGTTTGATGTGACATCTATATTGTACGGCAAGTCTGTAGGGACAATGCAGAGCGTTTTCTTTTTCTCTCACTTCAGACTGCTTCTTATTTGACCTTACAAATCAAAACCAAGGCCGAGTGTGCGGGGCGGCCTTGAACAACGCCCTAGAGTCTTCTCAAATGTGCATAAGTGAGAGTCGTACAAAGGCCCTTTGAGTGCGGTCATCCTAAAATGACACCGAAAGGTGGCTACGTCCCTTTCGTAAGCAGAAACAAAAGAACGAAAAGCAAACCTGCTCCTCGTCAGCTGATACAGCTCGCCTTGCTGTTCATCTCACATCCATCTTGTCTCGGCTGTCCTAATAACCATTATTCCCTTGCAGATTTGGTCAAAAGCCCCTGCAGGGCGCACTGTAATTTATTAGCGCGGTTTAATGGCTTCTACATCACGGTAAGGATCAGTCAAATCGTGTGCTTTCAGGTCATGGCTCTCAATTTTTCATTATTCTTGTGTTTTATATCTTTTTGGCAGCAAAGTGTGAGGCCATATGTGTTTTAGTATTGTGATACACAAGTATAATAATTAATTACCGGGACTGAAAGAGTCTAAAGCAATTCGAGCGCTACTGTGTAAGCAGATTTTTGCTTCCAACTTTCCTAAACACATCTGATTCAGCTGATAAAGGCCCTGAGGAGCATCTGGTGAGTGGCCTAGAATCTGCGCCGCAGTCCAGCACAGCGAGAAAGTACCAAATAATACACAAGCTATTTATCTGAGGTTTGCTAAACAAGCTTAAAATACATAAAGTAGCAGAACTTTTAACAGTCACAGAAGAACAAGTCAAACAGAAATCAAACAAACAAACAAAAAAGTAAACACAAGTGGCTTTTAGCAAGCATTCAGCGTTTCTGGTTTAAGATGCAGCAGATGTTTGCAGTATCCAGCGCTGCCCACCGTTTTAAAACGAAAAATAGCCAGAGATGCGCTGATATCTGTACTAAAAGCAACGGCTGATACGACGCTGTTGCTGTTGAAAATGCTCGCTCAGATGTAAGTGTGTACAGATAACCACAGGGCAAAGAAAATAACACAAGTTGACATCTAATTTGATGTTATATATAAAAAAAACAACTTAAAATGGAGTCAAGAATGTGTTTTGAGTTTATGCTGTAGTGCTTAACGTTAACAATGAGTTTAAATGAGATTATTAATGCATTAAACGTGCCCAGTCCATCTCACTTTACTGTACCTGAAAATTGCAGCGCTATTAAAAATACTGATATTGGGCACTGGAGGAGATCGAAAGGGACTCTAAATATCGAAAGGGAATCAAAATATATTGGTAACACTTTACAATAAGGTTTCATTACTTAACATTAGTAAACATGAACTAAGAATGAACAATACTTCTACAACATTTATTAATCTTAGTTAAAGGGTTAGTTCACCCAAAAATGAAAATTCTGTCATTTATTACTCACGCTCATGCCGTTCCACACCCATAAGACCTTCGTTAATCTTCGGAACGCAAATTGAGATATTTTTGTTTAAATCCGATGGCTCCGTGAGGCCTACATAGGGAGCAATGACATTTCCTCTCTCAAGATCCATAAAGGTACTAAAAACATATTTAAATCAGTTCACGTGAGTACAGTGGTTCAATATTAATATTATAAAGCGACGAGAATATTTTTGGTGCGGCAAAAAAAACAAAATAACGAATTATTTAGTGTTGGCCGATTTCAAAACACTGCTTCAGGAAGCTTCGGAGCGTTATGAATCAGTGTGTCGAATACGCAGTTCGAAGCGCCAAAGTCACGTGATTTCAGCAGTTTGGCGGTTTGACACGCGATCCGAATCATGATTCGACACGCTGATTCATTACGCTCCGAATCTTCCTGAAGCAGTGTTTTGAAATCGGCCATCACTAAATAAGTCGTTATTTTGTCTTTTTTGGCGCACCAAAAATATTCTCGTCGCTTTATAATATTAATATTGAACCACTGTATTCACATGAACTGATTTAAATATGTTTTTAGTACATTAATGGATCTTGAGAGAGGAAATGTCATTGCTCCCTATGTAGGCCTCACGGAGCCATCGGATTTAAACAAAAATATCTTAATTTGTGTTGCGAAGATCAACGAAGGGTGAGTAATTAATGACAGAATTTTCATTTTTGGGTGAACTAACCTTGTAATGTTAATTTTATCATGTACTAATATATTATTAAAATCAAAAGTTGTATTTGTTAACGCACTGTGAGCTAACATGAACAATCTATGAACATTTGTGTTTTTATTAACTAACATTAACAAAGATTAATAAATAGTGTAACAAATGTATTGCTCATTGTTAGATCATGTTAGTTAATACATTAACTAATGTTAACAAATGAACCTTATTGTAAAGTGTTACCAATATATATATTTTTTAAAAATGGCACGACAAAATGTATAATACTTGAGTTATCCCTTGTGGAAAAGAAGTACACTTAAGTTAAAGGGATAGTTCACCCAAAAAGTTGTTCCAAACCTGTATTAATTTCTTTGTTCTGTTGAACACAAAGGAAGATATTTTGAAGAATGTGGGAAACTGAACAGTTTTGGGGCACCACTGACTTCCATAGTATTTTTTTTCCCCCTACTATGTAAGTCCTTGGTGCCCCAAAGCGGCCTGGTTACAAACAAAATATCTTCTTTTGTGTTCAGCAGAACAAAGAAATTTATACAGATTTGGAACAACTTGAGGGTGAGTAAATGATGACAGAATTTTCATTTTTGGGTGAACTATCCCTTTAAGCATGCTTTTAAAAAAAGACTAATTATTATGGAAATAATATACTTTAAAATGATATTTCACAATTACTTCTGTTGTCTTGAAATATAGTTAAAGTGTACTGCCGACTGAACTGACAAGCATTTATGATAAATTAAAATATATTTTAATGTCATTTCTATTGAAACTTGTATGTCATGTATTTAAATATATTTGTAAACACATATTTGTAATGATGAAGTTGCAATTTAGTACATTTAAAATATATTACCTTTAAGTGTAATATTGAACAACACACTACAGTTAAAATGATAATCAAGTACTTTACATGCGCTTTAGTATGTTAGTCAACACATCAAAATAAGTGTACTTCTTTAAAGCACGACAAAATATTATTTAAACAGTTAAAATACACTTTAAAGTTAAAATGGCCACCACATACGTGTGATTGTGAAGTCCATGAGACCGTAGGGTGTCCCATTTGTTATTTTAGGTTTCAGAAGGGCAATTTTTTTTTCTTCTGTTGAACACCAAAGAATGTCGGTAACCAAACAGTTGATGGACTTCATTGACTTCTATAGTATGGGGGGGAAAAAACACATGGAAGTCAGTGGGGACCATCAACTGTTTGGTCACCGACATTCTTCAATAAATCTTCTTTTGTGTTCAGCAGAAGAAAAAAACTCATACAGGTTTGGAATAACCTGAGGGTGAGTAAATCATTTTTGGGTGAACTATCCTTAAAGTACACTTAAGTGGCCTTTAATTTCATTATTATTATAATATTATAATATCATTATTACTAAAGTACAGTTTTTTTTTTTTTTTTAATATACTCTGAAGTACACTACAAAAGCATATTCAATACAATTAAGTCTACTTCTTTTTTTTTTTTTACAAGGGATGATAAAGTTATAATAGTGAAAAATGGGTTGTTGAAATGTGGCTTTATCACTCCAGAATGTCTGTTAGTGTGGAAAGAAACTCTAATAACGCTCATATTGTAATAATGTAATAATTAATTGCTCATCTCAGAATTACATTTTCACACACCTATTACTAAAAGTGCATTTCTGATAATAAAAAATGATGGTGTTTCTTGATTGAACCAAATCATTATGACTGCATTTAAGTCTTAAGTGTCTAAAGGCTTAATAAAATTTTGAACATCTCTGGCATATTTATAAAAGCCCATTAAGTTCCCTCAATTCATTATCTTATGATATAATTACTATATTGTTGTGAGTGTAGACAAATGTACCCATAACCTCTCCTAGTGTTAACGCAGATCAAATCAGATCAAATATCACAAAACCTGTGACTGTAGCACTGTGACAATATTGTGACAAGAATACCAGAGGCTTGTAGCTGCAACATGGTGCCTGGAGCAAACAAATACAAGCCTTGTGTGTGTGCTAAAACATAGATAAGGCACAGAGACAACTCTTGAACAAATAACTGAACTGGTAAGCAAAGGCTAAATATTAATTAATGATGTGAGTACAAAACAATCACGAGTATAACAAACAGCAGCTTAAAGGGACCGTTCACGCCTTCTGTCGTCATTTACTCGCTCTTATGTTGTTCCAAATGACTTACTTTCTTCTGTGGAACATAAAAGATGAATTTTTAAAGAATATACTGGCTGCTCTGTTTAATACTGTAACATAAGATGTTATTTAAAGGGATAGTTCACCCAAAAATGAAAATTATCCCACGATTTACTCAGCCTCAAGCCATCCTAGGTGTATATAATGTTATCTTCTTTCAGATGAACACATCGGAGATATATTTAAAAAATATCCTTTGAAGCCCAAAATATGATTTTGAAGCCCAAAAAAAGTGAATCCATCCATCTTAAAAGTAACCCACAAGGCTCCAAGGGTTTAATACAGGCCTTCTGAAAGGAAGCGATGGGTTTTTGTAAGAGAAATATCCATATTTAAAACTTTATTAACTATAATAACTGGCTTCCATCAACGGCTGTACACAAGTCGAGTTCTGGCGGAAGAGTGACCTCTGACCTGACGTATGACATAGGATGTAGGAGTAGCGTAAGCTTAGACGCCTCTCGCGGTTTAAACAAATAGGGCTGTGCAACAAACACATCTCCTCTTCTCTTATATTGAAATCCTCCAACATTTCTCATTTTAGACTTCTAATTCCTGACTGGTATTTTGTTTTGTTCTATCCTCTGCGCCTCCGCGTTCGTCAATATGGCCTGCGGCGGGTCAGAAGTCACTCTTCTGCCGGAACTAGAACTTTTTGGAACCTTTATTTTAAATAGTGTAGTGAATGATAACTTACATTTTGTCTTGTTTCACATGGAAATTTCTTGTGTGACTTTGAAAGGGTTGCCATATAGCATGCAAGTTGTATGGACCACTTTTAAGATTTTTATGGAGTTTTTATGTCTCCATTCATTATAATTTCATGGGAATGAGCGCCCAGCACCCACAGAAAAACGAAAGTCACACGGCAACAACATGAGAGTGAGTAAATGATTTTTGGGTCAACTAATCCTTCAATTAATGATGTGATAATTACAAAACAATCACAATTTTAACAAACAGAAGCTTGCTAACTACTAAAAGATGTTAACTACTTTGGCATGTACATGGAAGTAAGGCATTTGTTCTGAGGGATCAATGAGAAGATGGAATCTTAGTGCAGTATTATGACTCATCCCTCCTCGTACACCAGTATGCTGCAAAAACCTTCGGCTGAAACCTTGTTAGGGTCTCGGATCACTTGCAAGGAGACAATGATACACAGTACACACTGACGTTTTCCCGTTATGCTCCTCAAACGCCGGGTATTGCCTCAGATAACTACGGAGAGATGGATCGATAATCTTGCCTCAGAAGCGTTTCAGTGCACTTCTTCAACGGTTCCACTGCGAGAAAGAGCAGGGGCAATCAAACCGGTCAGAGGACGTTCGATCCTTCAGACCGTTAACACAAAGCCGGTCGCAGTGTCGATAATGCGATGATAGAAAGCAAGGAGGCGGGGATGGTGTTGGGTCGCCAGGCTCTGGACCCTCGTACACTCATACCTGGAACATGGAAAACAGTCTTTAAGGCTCTGAAGATGATTACCTTGATTTTATAAATAAACATGAGTGCTGCATGTTTCAATGTAGCAATGTGGTGCTGATGCACATTCTGAAAGTTTGTGCTTTCAGAGCAGCTCACAATCAATGAATAATGCACATTTATGCCAATAGATTGCTTATGATCTACTGTTAATGATGAATTATGACAATGTTTTTGTCTGGGGTGCCCTGCAACAGGAAGGAAAGACTAAGAACATTATTTAATCCACATTCAATACTGATTTTACTACCACAATAATTTAGTTGATGAAACTCCAGAGGGCACAGGCTGATAATCTGCAAGCAATCACATCATTACCACATGGGACAAGCTAATTGGAATCTGCTGATCCTGCAGCCAATGAGATTATTTGCTCGACATGTAAATAGTCTGGTTCATTGTTTATTGTAGGCTAGCCCTGCAGTGCGCTATCAGCGTTCCTTTGAAACCATCCACCTCCCCAGCTCCACCTGCCTAGATCTGCTAGGGCAAGGGTCTCAAACTCAAATTGGCTGGGGGCCATTGCTGTGATTGACACCTCATATGAGGCCCATTTTAACATTCAAGCACAAGAAAGCACAAAATTTCTGAAAATTTACTTTCCTTTGCATTATTTCTCATTTACATCAAATTTCATTACTAAAATATTTTTTGCCATACTTAACAAAAAATGTAAACAGCAGTGTCTCTATCATTGTTACATACAGTATTAGTTTTTAACAGTTAGTGCAAATATTTCCCCTTTATTTTAGCTTAAATAACATGAAAATCTTGCACTGAACAACACTGTACTGAACAAATGCAATCCCTGAATACATTTGTACACTATTCTATTTCTTTCCACATTTGTCTAAGATGCCGTTTGAGCATCGGTAACGTTTATTGGTAGCATCGGATGCGTTTCAGTGGTTTAAATCGACGCTCGCGACTTGCGCGAGTGCTTTTACTGTAATTTAGGCAAGCACGCTCATAATAGAAGCGACGCGGTCGCGACGCGCATGCGGTGCAGCGCACTCGTTTTTCCAGGCGTGCCTATGCCGCGGCGAGATGAAAACATCTCAACTTTTCAGAATGCCGCAAGCGCACCGCAGGTCATGTGACAAGGACCAACCGATGAGCTTCGGCCTTTCTGTAACAACACCGAAAGCTCAGCCAAACAGCTGATCATAGCTGTACAGGGCAGGTTTTTATTTGTCATCTCCATAAATCGTCCCCTTGGAATTATAAGGTTCTATCTGACATTTTTGTCAAAATTGAGTTATTCACATAATTATATTCTGTGTCAACTTATTTACATTATGTGATGTTTCTTTTTTTTTAAGTTGTGTACATTTTTGTACTTTTTTTTTAGAAAACAAAAAGGTTCTATCTGCGTGAGCCAATCAGCACTTCGAATGCACACACGAGGACCAATCAGGATCATCGTTCTTTGTCATGTTGCCGCGATAGCGGAAGTGAGCCCAGAAAAACGCTAAATCGGTGAAGAGAAGACTAAATAATTCCACACAACGCGATGTTTATTAGAAACCTCATGATCGACTGTTTTATTTATGATCTTGTCAATGACAGCAGCCCAAATTCCAGGGAATTAGTCTTTTTGTGTGTTTTGTTTTATCTGATTGCTGAGGAGTTATTTTCAGTTAGCCACCACGCTAACGTTAGCCAGCAACACTATTAAAAGGATAGGTCCGGATTTTGTAGTCTATTTGCTTTACTCCAGTCATGTCATTATCATACGAGGGAAAGTTATGTATATATTAGGTTATGTTTTAACCTTGATCCATCCCGTGTACTTGAATTACTGTATAGCTATAAAGCTCTACACTATGGCATACTGGATTAAAGTGGAGTGGAGTAATACTAGATTAAGTGAGATGAAATGTTAAATTTTACATTGTTGGTAAAAACGGAGTTGTTACATAGTTGAAGTAATTTAAATATTTTTAATGTGAAATATTTTTAAATATATATAGTCAGTGAAACATTTTTCAATGTTTATTAAACTTTGATAAACACCTTTGCTGAAGCATTGTCTGTTTTCTTGCAGTTTTTTAGTCTTAAAATGTCTTAAATTTTACAATTTGACCTTAAATGTCAAATAGTCAATAATTTAATTGATGGGGTCTTAATTACAACAATAAACGTTAGCATGTTATTTCAGCCATACTGATGTCTAGAGAAAAAGCCATTTACCTGTCTCACTTTCTGTGGAATAATTCTGTGGCCGCTTATGTGACGCGATATGTGAATGGCCCCTTATAACGGCAACTTTTTCTTTGCATATGGAATATGGTATGAGACAACTAGAGAATAATAATAATAATAATAATAATAGTAAGTTAGCTTGCCGGATTATGTTTTATTTTTGAGATCAGTTGCGGGCCGGGTGGAGGGGGAGGGGGGCCGCAAATGGCCCGCGGGCTGGCAGTTTTAGACCACTGTGCTAAGGGATTGATGTATGTCTATTTATGCAGCAGCATATCTTACATGCTCACAGCAGTGTGTCTTTGTATCTATTAGCAGTAGCAAGTCCATACTTGCTCTGCAGCAGCAGCAATAATCAACAGCATCAGCAGATCTAGTCCGCCAAAACCAAATACATTAACATATTAAATAACATGCAAAAACTATTCCAAGTGTGTGTGTGTTTATAAAATTGGCCTATAAATCAAATACAGATTAAAGCAGAAATACAGTATTTAACCTGTTCACTGTCAACCCCTCCACCCACCCACCTTTTGAGCTTAGATCTGAGCTTACGGTTTTTCTCAATCGATCTGACACATTTCTCCAAACTCGGATCACTGTTCTCAAAACAGTTAACACAGTGATCTGAACACTTTGTAATTGTCCTAAACAGAATGTAAGTTTTTATTCATTTCACACAAATTGCAAATCATGTGAACCATTTTCTCAAAACACTACGCACAATATTCTCAGATGTTTTCATAATAGTTCATACATCCAACCAAAACTTTAATATATCAGGAAAAAAACAATCACAGCTATTTTTATTGGCTTTACACAAATCACAAACTTTTGTGTACCATTTGTCCAAACACAACAAACAAAATTCTGGAATTTTTCAGGGTAGAAGGGTTCGGAGGAGAGGTGGATTTCAAATGAAATCAGAATTACCCTAATTCAGTGTTTCCTAATCCTGGACCCTGTGAGCCCTATCTGAGGGTATGGGGGATTCTGGATTCAGCCCCTACCTTTTTTTTTTCTTTTTTTTTTTGCCCGGCAATTTCTATATTCTCAAATGTCAGGGTGGCACAACTGCAAATATTTTATTATCAACTGACAAGGTAATAACGTTAAGGCTGATACTGTAATGCAACATCCAGAAGACCCAATAGATTATTGTGACAGAGTGAAAAGGGTTGTAGATATCTCTCAAATACTGATAAAAACAGCTAATTTCAAGTGTGGGTAGATATACATTCACAAATATTTGGTTGTACCACCTGACAAAAAAAAACAAAAAAAAACAAACAATTTAAACACTTTGAAATGTTATGTGACAACTGAAACTTGTTTACACATAGTTCATGACTCAAAATATATTTATACAGTGCCATCTATAAGTATAGGGACAGTAAAGACAAAATTGCTCTGTTAGTTGTGGTGTCAAGATATCTATAAATATGATTGAAAGATTAATATGAGGCAGAAGTACAGAATGTCACATTTTATTATTGACTGTTTCGACACTTTTTACACATTTACATTTACTTTCAGTTAAACCATCCTAATACTTATGCTCACATTAGGCAAAGGGATGAAACTCTAAAAGTGCTGTACTTCTTAGTTGGTAAAACATTTTGTGTTGAAACAGTCAATAATAAAATGTGACATTCTGTACTTCTGCCTCATATTAATCTTTTAATCATATTTATATATGTCTTGACACCACAGCTAACAGAGCAATTTTGTCTTTACTGTCCCAATACTTATAGAAGGCACTGTATATATTGCATATATATATATATTCGTTAGTGTTAAAGATGAACTGTTTGGCTAAGATAAGAGTGTGTTTAGATCACTGTGTTGACTGTTTTGAGAGCAGTTATATTACTTTGGAGAAATGTGTCAAATTGATTGAGAAAAAATGTAAATGGTTGGAATTCATAAATGCTTTGGAATACAGATCTAAGGTTGGTCTCTTTTTAAAGAAGACACTCAGCAGATTATGAAGTGAAAGCAAAAAATGAACTCTATAGAAGTATATATCAAAATATATATTTTACCATATGTCTAACCAAGTTGTGTTCCAAATTTGAAGTTGATGAGACAAACATTTAGGTTACTAATAAGGTTTTAAAGTACAGTTTCCATGGTATGGTTTAAGCTTTCGAATGATACCTAAATTATGATGATTTCTAAAATATGTGATTGGGAAAAAAGGCAATAAAAAAGCGTGCCAAGCGTACTGCTACTGGGACACTAACAGATAAAGGGATAGTTCACCCAAAAATGAAAACTCTGTCATCATTTACTCACTACTACCATAATACTATGGAAGTCAATGGCTACCGTCAGCTGTTTGGTTACCGTCATTCTTCAAAATATCTTCTTTTGTGTTCAACAGAAGAAAAAAACTCATACAGGTTGAGGGTGAGTAAATGATGATCGAATTTTCATTTTTGGCTGAACTATCCCTTCAAATACAAATCTAGTGTACTTTTTGAATTCTAATAAATTTTGCTTGTAAATGTCTCCTTGTATACCTTTATTAAGGAAAAAAGTCATTAAGTTATTAAGTTTCATTGTGCCCCAAAAGTTTACATTTTTCAACTTAGAGCACATGTTCTCCTTAGGAAAAAAGTAAGAATCAAGCCCTAATTGTTGGGAATTGAAGGATGAAATTATAGCTTTATCAGTGTTTAGCTGTAAATCTGGTGGTGGACAGTCTTGTGCTCTGAGCGGATTTACATCGACTTCTAGTAGACGCTCACTGAGCAGTTTTTAAATTACTAACTAATTAATGCTAAAGCAGGTTGGAAAACCTTGCTATTGGCACAGCTAATAATTTCCAACATTAACAACCGTAAAAGCCAGGGCTTCTTCATGAAAACAAGACATTGCAGGCCATTAAATGAAAAATGTGAACAATAAGCCACAGAGAACAGTCGCTCCTTGCAGTTGCATCAGTCTGTGACGTTATATCCATGGGGGAGCGGAGACGAACGGGCAAAGATAGATGGCGAGAGCTTGGGCTAGTTAATAAAGATCAGACTGCTTAGCCCAGTGGAGAATAAAAGGTGTACAAAGAGGACGCATCAAATCAGTGAGAACTCATTTAGAGAGGCGCATTAAACTCTGTGGGCTGCAGTAACAGAGCGTCTATGCTGCAGACTGCACCTGCGCTGTTCACTCGGGGGAACAGGAGGAGAACATTATGAGGTCAACTGTGCATTGTTTATTTTATAGGGGCCTGTGTGTTTAATATCCCTTTGGCATTGAATATTTATCTTTTACATCATGGGCCTTGAAAGCGGAGGGCAGTGGATGTGCTTTCCTCACGCCCGCAGGTTTAACTCATGCACGCAAATGTAATATTGTGTAAGGATGCAGACGTGAAATAAATGAGCCGAAATATAAACAACTGATACAATCGAATTCATAAATCACTCATTTTTCTAAAGTAATACTGTCCACCAGGGACACCAGGAAGGCAGCGTTTTTTTCCCTTTGAGCTTGTTGCATTTTCATATTATAGAAAACCCTGAATGTGAGGGAGGGTGAATGTCAATTCACCAAGTACAACATCTTTGTTGATCCTGGAACAACATTTTAATCAACCAATCAGATTTGAGGGACAAGTTTACAGTTTATGTCAAGTTTAGGCTTACAACCAGGGTTAGGTGCTTCTACATTCACCTATCATTTCCCTCTGATTTTAGAAATAAGTTATGGGTAGGGTTAGGTTTAGGGGTAGGGATAGGACTAAATTTTCAGACAGGAATGTTGTTCCATGTCTTACTTGGCAAAATCACGGTGTCCTAATGCCCACCTATCATGTTCATAATCCGTCAACAATAAGAAATGGATGGCATAAACATTGAGTAAACTATTCAGCCACTTAGACCTCACAACTTTTGTTCACATCTGATTCAGAAAGATCTGTGAGTCAGGCTGTTTTTAGATCTGTTAAATTTTCAGAGTGAAATAGGATATTTGACTAGGAAAAAAAAAAAAAAGAAGGGTGGGACTTAATTTGATCCATTGGGAATATAGTAGTTCTGTTATTTCCTATAAACCGGAAACTGTCTAAGTGAAACATTAATTTGCACTACTGTTCAAATGTTTGGGGTTGGTAAGGCTGCATTTATTTTATCAAAAAACAGTAATATTTTAAAATATTATTACAATTTTAAAAAATGTTTTCTATTTGAATACAATTTAAAATGTAATTTATTCCTGTGATCAAAGCTGAATTTTCAGCATCATTTAATGAATAGAATGTTCAAAAGAACAACATTTAAAATAGATTTTTGTAACACTATAAGGCCCCGTTTACACTAGTGCATTTTCATTTTAAAACGTCGTCTACACTGGCATTTCCACAGCATTTCAGAAACGATCTCTGTCTATACCACACGACCAAAAACACGTCACATGACCGTTCATGCACACTGGGCATGCGCACGTAAGTGTAAACAGTTTTTTTTTTGGTAGTATTGTTTTAGTACTGCTCTCTCTCTCTCTATCTTTTTTTATTCAATTACAGACAAGTACAATGCAAAAAGTACAAGACAAATATAGGGCATTGTAATACAGTTCCCTTTCAGTCGGTCACGTTCGACGTACGTCAGTAGTGACCGACGAATTGGGATATCGCTAGAGAGCCCTATCAGCTTCGAGTGAACTACAACAGGCCAATGAAGTTGGCGTGCGATATTTGCATAATGCGCACCGCCCCCGCCAGGTGGTATAAATAGGGGAGCAGATGCAATCGCACTCTGTCTTTCGCTTCGGAGCCAACCTGTGTGTTCCTGCTGTTAGTCTGAGAGTGACTTCGCAAGCCTTTGAAGAGCTTTTGTTCTACAGTGCTGGCTTTATGGCACCTTACAGCGAGGCCGCGAGCTTTCCCAGAGTGAGCTTCTCGAGCTGTTATACAGCTCTCAACTGCTGTTTTCACAGCATTATTTGCCCCGTTGGTTTGCGATTTGGGCCGGTTCCTCTGTGTGTGTGACTCAGGGAGTGAAAAGTGTACCTGCAGTCACATCGCGGCTGTTCCCTGTGTGCTTCGGCACAAAGAACAAGAGCTTCTAAAAGAGCTTCACAGACAGACACTGCGTCTTTTTCAAGACGTCATTCTGTCTGTGCGTTTCTGGAGGCGGTCGTTTCCTATCCTCACTGACGGCCACAATCACTTTCTCTCATGTCTGCTTAGCGTGCTGAGACTGTGTTTGTGGGTGGTTCATATTCTCTTGTAAAAAAAGAGAGCATGCCCACGTCGGCGCGTTGTTCGTCTTGCCTTTCTCGTAAGGGCTTGAGCGCTCAGCGCGCCGTGTGCCGTCGAGCTGCCGGCTGACAGCGCGCGTTGCCATGGCAACCTAGCGCGTTGTTCGGCGCTCTAGATGCGTGGTCGAGACTCGAGTGCCTCAAATGAGGTGGAGTCCCCTCACCTATTCCCCGATCTAGTTTCTCTTTCTGAATCAGAAAAGTACTACTTTTGGTGAATAAGCCAGGGTGACCAGAGGATCACAGTGGGGCATTACCTGCCGAGCCAATCTCCGTGGGCCCCCCACTCCTCTAGCGCATCGCAAACATGCTGTGACTGTGTTCGTGGGTGGTTTATGTTTGGTAAAAACATGGCCACGTCGGCGCTCAGCGCCGTGTGTCGTTCAGTTAGACGACCACGTTCACTCTCTCACATGGCTGGTAGCTTCTGGGTGGATTGCTGGTCCTTCTCATGGGGGACCTAACATCTTAGTCAGGGCTCCAGCAGAGGATCAGATGTCGACTGCTACATTGGAGAGAGGGTTGTTGGGCTCTGGACATGAAGATGAGGCTGAGCGTCCCACGGTTGTGATGTGCTCATGCTGAATCAGATTCAGAGTTAACGACCATGCTTTCCCGGGCCCCTGGGGGCGTGGTGTGACGCGTACTCGCCTTGCCCCGCCCCCTGTCTTAGCCCGGACGTGCATGAAAAACTTGGCAGTTTGGAAGCCTTTTTTGGTGTCAAATATGGAACACCAAAAGGGTCATATCTGCATTAAAAGTTTTTTTTCTCTCTCACTACCCTCTGTGGTGGGGTGGCAGTGCTACGGGCACACCACCTCTGCCCTGCATGGGTCTTGGCCCCCGGCAAGTCTGTGGAAGGCCAAAGCACTCATTGCATTTGGGTAGTTCTGAGTCGGGGTTGAGCTACGCATGATGCAAGTCATAGCGCAGGCCCCTGGCCAGACAATGTCTACCATGGTGGTCCGGAAACACCCCTGGCTAGCCTTGCAGAGGTGTGTCATCGTCTAAGTACGCTTTCTCGACGCTCATCTCACAAGCTGGCCTAAAATCCAGCCCGCTCAGCCCGCAGCCAAGCCACTTGGCTAGCGAGAAGCGGTCCTGGAGAAACTGGTGACCTGGAGCTGAGGTAAACAGTTCTTCGGGAGACGATGCCCGCATCGCTCCCTCCCCGGAGGAGGGCCGGGTGGAGAATTTTGGTTTGTTCCGCCGCTGGCTCTCCGGAGACCAGCGGTGCCCACGGAGTAGAACTGTTTTCTGACCCTCCAGGTCCCAAGAGGGCGCGGCTGGCAGTGCGCGAGGCCCCACCTCGCCACTCTCAGCCCCCTCTCACTTCGCCAGCAGGTCCCAGTGTGTTGGTCGAGGCCGCCTCCCATGTGCCGTCTCCCATTCACACTGCCACCTTGCAGAGTCTGACCACACTACGGGCCGCTATGCCGTCCGAGTCGGGTCCAGCACTCTACCTCGCTGCCCCACGCCCGGTACGTCTGTGGTCCATTTGGTCCCGCTGGTTCGGTGTCTGGAAGCCTGGCTAGCGCTTTCCAGCCCGTCCCGCTGGCTCATTTGTACCATCAGACTCGGCTATGCGATTCAGTTCGCCCGGCGTCCCCCGGTGTTCAGGGGTGTCCATTACACTCGTGTGTCCCTGGACAATGCACCTGTTCTCTGGGCGGAGATTGCTGTCCTCCTGGCGAAGGATGCAGTCGAGCCGGTCCCTCCAGCCGATTTGAAGTCAGGGTTCTCCAGCCCCTACTTCATTGTACCCAAGAAGGGCGGTGGGCTACGGCCAATCCTGGATCTGCGTGTCCTGAATCGGTCCCTTCTCAGGCTGCCGTTCAAGATGCTTACGCAGAAGTGCATTTTCAAATGCATCCGTCCCCAGGATTGGTTTGCAGCGATCGACCTGAAGGACGCGTACTTTCATGTCTCGATTCTGCCTCGTCACAGACTCCTACGGTTTGCGTTCGAGGGTCGGGCATATCAGTACAAAGTCCTACCCTTCGGGCTGGCCCTGTCGCCCCGCGTCTTTACGAAGGTTGCGGAGGCGGCCATTGTTCCGCTCAAGGAACAGGGCGTTCGCATCTCAACTACCTCGACGACTGGCTCATCCTGGCCAGCTCGCGGGAGCAGTTGTGCGAACACAGGGACATGGTGTTAGCTCACCTCAGTCGGTTGGGTCTTCGGGTCAACTGGGACAAGAGCAAACTCTCCCCCGGGCAGAGGATCTCTTATCTCAGTAGGGAACTGGATTCGGTCGCCTGGACCGCGCACCTCTCTGAGGAGTGCGTCCAGTCAGTGTTGACCTGCCTGAGTACGCTCAAGCGCAGGACGGCGGCCCCACTGAAACTCTTTCAGAGGCTCCTGGGGCATATGGCATCCGCAGCCGCAGTCATGCCGCTCGGATTGCTTCATATGAGGCCGCTCCAACACTGGCTCCGCGGCCGGGTCCCGAGATGGGCGTGGCAGCGCGGTACGTTCCGTGTCCCCGTGACACCGAACTGCCGTCGCACCCTCACCAAGTGGTCAGACTCTTCGTTCCTGCGGGCTGGAGTTCCCCTCGAACAAGTGTCCAGGCATGCTGTGGTCCACACAGATGCCTCTGCCACGGTGTGGGGGGCCACGTACAACGGGCATGCAGCATCGGGTCTGTGGACGGGGCCCCAACTGCATTGGCATATCAATTGCCTCGAGTTGCTAGCAGTACGTCTTGCACTGGGCCGCTTCCAGGAGCTGTTGACAGACAAGCACGTACTGGTCCGCTCGGACAGCACTGCGGCCGTTGCGTACATCAACCATCAGGGTGGTCTACGCTCCCGCCGTATGTCGCAACTCGCCCGCCATCTCTTGCTATGGAGTCAGAAGCATCTGAGGTCGCTTCGTGCCATTCACGCCCCAGGCGTGCTCAACCGTGCAGCCGACGAGCTCTCACGGCAGCCTCCGCTTCCGGGCGAATGGCGACTCCATCCCCAGGTGGTCCAGCTGATCTGGCAGCGCTTTGGCGAGGCACAGATAGATCTGTTCGCCTCCCGGAGACTGCCCACTGCCAGTTCTATTCCCTGACCGGCGGCACGCTCGGCATGGATGCCCTGGCAATCAGCTGGCCCCGGGGCCTACGCAAATATGCGTTTCCCCCAGTGAGCCTTCTCGCACAGCTCCTGTGCAAAGTCAGGGAGGACAAGGAGCAGGTCTTGTTAGTGGCTCCATACTGGCCCACTCGGACCTGGTTCTCGGACCTCACGCTCCTCGCGACAGCACCTCCCTGGCCCATTCCTCTGAGGAAGGACCTCCTGACTCAGAGACGGGGCACCCTCTGGCACCCGCGTCCCCACCTGTGGAAACTCCATGTGTGGTCCCTGGACGGGACGCGGAGGTTCTGAGTGATCTCCCGCAAGCGGTCGCAGACACCATCACTTCTGCTAGAGCTCCTTCTACGAGGAACCTCTATGCGCTGAAGTGGAACCTATTCGTCGAATGGTGTTCCTCTCAACCAGAGCAAGAGGACCCCCGATTATGTTCGGTCAGAACCGTGCTTTCCTTTCTGCAAGAGGGCCTGGAGCGAAGGCTGTCTCCCTCCACCCTCAAGGTGTATGTTGCCGCTGTCGCCGCACATCACTATGCAGTTGATGGTAAATCGCTAGGGAAGCACGATCTGATCGTCAGGTTCTTGAGGGGGGCGAGGAGACTAATCCTCCCCGGCCCCCCTCTGTACCCTCTTGGGATCTGACCCTGGTTCTTACATCTCTCCGGGGTCATCCCTTCGAGCCTTTGCAATCAGTCGAGTTAAAAGTACTGTCCCTGAAGACCGTCCTCCTGGTTGCATTGGCCTCGCTCAAGAGGGTAGGGGACCTGCACGCATTTTCGGTTGACGAATCGTGCCTGGAATTCGGGCCCGGTGACTCTCACGTTATCCTGAGACCCCGGCCTGGATATGTGCCCAAGGTTCCTACCACTCCCTTTCGAGATCAGGTAGTGAACCTGCAAGCGCTGCCTTCGGAGGAGGCAGACCCAGCCCTAGCTTTGCTCTGTCCCGTCCGCGCTCTGCGCCTGTACGTGGACAGAACGCGAAGCTTTAGGACCTCAGATCAGCTCTTTGTCTGTTACGGAGGCCAGCAGAAGGGAAAGGCTGTCTCCAAGCAGAGGATGGCCCACTGAATAGTGGACGCCATCGCCCTGGCGTATGAGTCCCAGGGCGTGCCTTGCCCGCTCAGGTTGAGAGCCCACTACACCAGAGGAGTGGCCTCTTCCTGGGCGCTGGCGCACGGCGCCTCGCTGACAGATATCTGTAGAGCTGCGGGCTGGGCGACACCTAACACGTTCGCTAGATTCTATAGCCTTCGTGTAGAACCGGTATCTTCCCGTGTACTCGCTTCCACCAGCCGGTAGACGCGAAGAGCCCGTTCTAGTGTCGGCTTGCAATGCCACTCCCGCCCCCTGGGCCGGATACGTGCATCCTTTTTACTCCAGTCGAGTTCCCCGCTTGGCGAACCCCGTCGAGTTCCTCCGCCTCCCCCTTCGGCTCGGACATTGCGGAGTGTCTGATGCCAGGCCAAACCTCCGTCACCGACGTTGACGTTTGGCTGGGTTCCACATGTCGTGACCCCTCCACGTGAGCGGTCCCATGTGTGTATTTGTCCACGGTCAACTCCCTACGGCGAGCCCGTGTCTTTCCCTAGCAGAGCCAGCTCTGCTGTCACCTGTCAGATGAGTCTCCCCCTACCCAGGTGGAGCCATCCCAGGGACTCCATATGCGTACTGCCCACGGCCAGTCCATATGTGTACTCTCCACGTAAATTCCTCCCCTACAGGTGGGTAGTGGTCTCCGCAGCGTCCCCTACGGGTTCGCTTCCCCAGTGTAGTCTAGTTTACTTAGTGGGTATATCGGAACAGCAGTAGACTCTCTCGGCGTAAGCTCGCCCCCTTCCCCGTCCCACTGGTGCGCCGGGTGGCTAGAGCTTGCGCTGGGCACTGGAAGGGGTTCATACTGTGGCGCTTTATTTGGGATCCCAATTCGTCGGTCACTACTGACGTACGTCGAACGTGACCGACTGAAAGGGAACGTCTCAGTTACGTATGTAACCCTCGTTCCCTGAAGGAGGGAACGGAGACGTACGTCCCATCGCCACAGTTGCTGTACCCTCGCTGTAGTGCAGACTAGGTTGTCTCCTCAGCGAAAAACAGAGTGCGATTGCATCTGCTCCCCTATTTATACCACCTGGCGGGGGCGGTGCGCATTATGCAAATATCGCACGCCAACTTCATTGGCCTGTTGTAGTTCACTCGAAGCTGATAGGGCTCTCTAGCGATATCCCAATTCGTCGGTCACTACTGACGTACGTCTCCGTTCCCTCCTTCAGGGAACGAGGGTTACATACGTAACCGAGACGTTTTATATACAGAGTATATAAAACAAAAAGTAACAACAACAACTAAAATATAAAATGAACGTACTGTATATAAAAAAAATAAAAATAATAATAATAAAAACAAATAGCAAAAAAAATGAATAAAAAGTGCTATATATTATTAGGGCAGTTGGATGAATTTGAAAAGCTTTAAAATTTGTATTGTTTTTATAAGCTTTTTGTTTTGTGATTGTTTGAAAGAGTTTCAAAATATATTGTGAGATCGGTGTTATAAAAGGTAATATATGAGGGTTTCTTTTGAGTTATTTTTGTCTTATGAATATAAAACTTTGTCAAAATAATTAAAAGATTAATAACATCATTTCGCTTTTCAGAAAAATATGGGTTTTGAAAACAAAGTAAAATGTCATGGGGTTCTAAATTAAGTTCTAAATTAAGGTTTTTTTTTTTTTTTTTCATTTTATGGTCTTGTCTATTTTAAAGTCAGTCCAAAAAGAAATAGAAAAAGGGCAAAAAAAAAAATATATATATATCAATATCTTCAAATGATGTGTTACAAAAAGTACATTTAACACAGTCAGTATGGATATATCTACTAATGGCTGCATTTACAGGATAATATCTATGAATAATTTTGTATATGATTTCTTTTACTTTATTAGAAATAATATATTTATATGGTAATGTCCAAATGCTGTGCCAAGATATAAAATGAGGTTTAAGCCATTTGATTTACATGGAGGAATGGATCCGACAGTAAAGGAATTTCTTATAAAATTGTTATTAAAACATTTATCAAAAAAGGAGACCATTTACAAAAATTTTGTAAGGTTTTATTATTAATATCTAAATCTATGAATTTAGATAACATTATTATGCCATTGGGGACAGCCTTAATTACTTTGTTAAATTCTTTTTCATTCACAAAAAAAAAAAAAAAGAAATAAAATTAGGGTATGTATATAATTGCCAATTCTTGTCAATAATCTGGTTTACAATTAAAATGTTGTGCTGAACCCAATTCTCCATGTACAATGATTTCTTATTATGAGTGAAAGTTGCCTCTTGGTCATGCAGGCAGCTGCAGTATTAAAAAAATGCAGAGTTTAACTGCACAATGGCTGCTAAAAGTGCCAGCAAAGATTACAGTTCAGTCTCCATGTTATTGTTTACACGGTCGCCAAGGATACGCAGTCGCAGAGCGAACGTGGGCAGCCATGCCATCATTTTCAAAAGTCTCCATTTTGGTCCATTTACACTGAAACACAACCCTGGTGTTTTCAAACTAAAACGGGCTCTGCAGCGTTTTCGAAAGTCTCCATTTTTGAGGTTCAAATACGCCGGAGTAGTGTAAACGACAGGCGTAACTAGCAAAAGTTATGCGTTTTAAAACGAAAACGCACAGGTGTAAATGGGGCCTAAATGGTTTTACTGTCACTTTTGATCAATTAAATGCGTCCTTATCGAATAAAAGTATTAATTTCTTTCAAAAAAAAAAAAACAACAACTATATAGATCCCGAAAATTTTGAACCGTAGTGTACATAGGACTACAAAAAAAAACAAAAAAACAAAACAATAAATAAATAAAATAACATCTCATTTCAGAATTACTCAAATATAGTCAAACCAAAAATTATTCAGACATTTTTTATATTTTTGATATATTTTTACTAGTAGGTGCAGGATACTATAGTTCATTTATATAAGTGAGAATAGCAAAATAAAGTAAACTGTGACATATTATACCCAAAAATTCTTCATACAGTAGACTACCAGTAAAATTGATAAAAATTTGGGACCAAAAATTATTCAGATACTTTGACCTGACCATGTTTTGTTCAAGTGTTATCTGACATAATTAAGATTAATGTTTTCTGACGCAGTTTAACTCTGAGATCTTGTCATTTTTTATTACCATTTTTTTAAACTATAATGCATAAACTGCAATAATTAATGAAATGTTCAAGGTGTCTGAAAAAATGTCTTACTAAGTTTATGTATGTTGATGGATTCGGTCGGTATGCCTTCCCCTCCGTCGCTCAGCGCTCGTATCTGAATGACGTAATCATCATCTGCAGGTAGAGTGAGCTCCACTGAGGTCAGATTTGTTGTTATTGAGTTAATTTCTTTATGCCGGTTCCTTCTGTAAGTCACCTGGAGAGACCAAATGAGAGAGGTGCTAACAACCACTTAGATTTATTCAGCACAAGCTATTTTAGTCGATAAAGGAAGTGAAATCAAATTATCATACACTGTGGGGAACCGCAGTGTTTATTAGCACACCTGGTGTTTTTGCTATACCGTACGGCATATACGTTGTAGATATGCGTTAGAAATTAGTTTTATTTTTAATTTCCGTTACCACTAAGGTGGGTATTGGTCCAACAAGAGAAATAATATAAGCACTTTAATATCGTTGTTTCCTAAATGCTCACCGGAATAGAACAAGCTAATAGGATTATGTGAAAATAATGCCTTACAGTTTGGCTTTGAGGTTTACATTGCTGGGAAGCACTTACCTGATACCCAGTAACATCTGACTCCATCTCCAGAGAAATGACAGGCTCCCAATGAACAGTGAGCTTAGAGCCAATCAGGTTCCACTCCACGTTCAAAGGTGGCTGCCCGGGTGCTGAGGGGAAACACAGCCATTACTTACTGTCCATGTGATGACATCACTGAGAAAGACATGAGAGAGGTGCCTGGCTGTCTGTTTGTTCGTTCATTATGTCCTTTTCTTATATGGATAGTTCCACTAAAAATGACAATTCTATCATTTCAAACTTCAAAAAAACAAACAAACAAAAAAAAAGACTCTCGTACACCAAGTTGTCCATATGATTTGTATGTTCTATCACAAGTCTTTTGAGGTCATATGAATAAATAGCACACAAGTTGGATGCACTTTTTTGAGCTTCCAAATACAGCGCCCCATTCACTAGCATTATAAAGCTTGGAAGAGCCAGGATATATTTTAATATGACTCCGATTGTGCTCGTCTAAAAAAAAAAAAAATAGATAGTCATATACACCTAAAATGGCTTGAGGGAGAGTAAATCATGGGATAATTTTCATTTTTGGGTGAACTATCCCTTTAAGAACTGCTTTAAAGGTACCTTAACAGTACTTTTGCTGGTCACTGTATTCTTTAGTTGTATGAGAAAAAGCAGCGTGAACATTTGTTTAAATATCTATTTGTGTTTTCCATAAAGAAAAAAAAAAGTCATAAAGGTTTGGATCGACATGAGGGCGAATGAATGATGACAGAATGTTTTAACCAATAATCCTTTAAATATATAGACTACCGTTCAAAAGTGTGGGATCAGTAAGAGTGTTTTGAAAGAAATGAATACTTTTATTCAGCAAGGATTCATTAAATTGATTAAAAGTGGCAGTAAAGACATTTACAATGTTACAAAAGATTCTATTTCAACTAAATGTTGTTCTTTTGAGCTTTCTATTCATCACGTAACCCTGAAAAAATGCATCACAGTTTCCATGTTTGATTCTTGCGCATCAAATCATCATATTAGGATGATTTCTGAAGGATCATGTGACATTGAGGACTGGAGTAATGATGCTAAAAATTCAGCTTTGCCATCACAGAAATAAATAAATCAAAATATATTAAAATGTAAAAACAGTTCTTTTAAAGTGTAACAATATTTGACAATATTACAGTTTTTTCTGTATTTATGATCCATTAAATGCAGCCTTAGTCAGGGTGAGGTGGAAGTGGATGACACTCAAAAACATTTTTTTTTTTTTTTTAAAACGTACCAACCCCAAACACTTTGAACAGTAGTATGTCAGACAGGTTTCTTTATCTTGTTTAAACAATAAAATTGACAATTCTACATTTACAATAATTCTACAATTGTAGACAATTCTACAATAATAATTTTATTATAGAGGCGAGGCCTAAATGAATGGATAATTGAACAAGTGTATACTCACGGGACTTTTTGGTGGTCACATTGATAGTAGGAGAGAGAGGGCCAGTGCCCGCCGTGTTGAAAGCGCTCACTGTCAGGAAATACTGAGTGTATCCTCTCAGATTACTGATGTTAACCTTGTTCTGATTGGCAGACACTCTGACTTTGCCCATGGTCTCTGGTTTTGTATCATCCTCCCAGTACACCACCTGATTTCAAGAGCAATGGAGAGAAAGCACAGCCTGTAGAATCTAAAGATTCAAGGATATAATGCTTTGGTGCCATTAAGTTCAGTGCAGTAGAATGATTATACAGGAGTATTTCACATTGGGTTTGGGGTGACATGGATGAAGAGTTTCAAAGAGGAATGTGTAATGTGTTCTCTGTCCTCAAAAAAGATGAAGAAAAGCCATTTTGCCCATGCTGCAGAGAGGGCGCCCAATGCATACAGTAAGAACAGGGTGCCCTATTCTTATTTTCAAATGGAGCGTTTCCATGGGTACAGAGGGAACTTTGAGGTGCAGCGTGGGAGATGACAGGCTCTGACAGAACCCACGGTGCATTTCAAAACCGGACAGAGAGTCATTTCCATTTAGAAGAAGGGACGCACCTCATAGCCCAACACTCTTTCTGGGGAAGCGCTGAGAATGTGCCAGCTCACTTCAATTTCAGTGGCAGAAATGCTCCTGGCCCACACGCCGTCTGGAATGCCACTGGGCTCTGAGAGGAAAGAGAAAAAGATGAATACATAAAGACAGAAGAGGAGAAATGAGAAAATGAAACAAGACTTGACAGAAAGAGAATAGACTAAAAGAAAAGAGTAGAGAATGCAATGAAGAGAGATGTAAACAAGACAAAAATAAGACAAGAGATGAGAAGAAACGAGCAGAAATGAGACAAGAGGAGACAAGCAGTGACGAGACAAGACGAGGAGAAAAGAAATGAGCAGAGACGAGACAAGATGAGAAGAGACAAGCAGAGAAGAGACGAGAAGAATCGAGAAGAGAGGAGAAGAGCTGAGATGAGCAGAGACGTGACGAGAAGTAAAAAGAAGACAGGAGAGGAGAGGAGAGACGAGAAGAGACAGGACAAGACAGTATAGAAAAAGCTACGAGGAGAGAAGACCAAAATGAGAAAAGACTGAAAGAGAAGAAACAAGAGAACAGGGTGCATTAAAGAGAGAAGTAAATGAGACAAAACTAAAAGAGATGCGATGAGATAAACCAAGAGAAGACAAGATGAGAAAATACAAAATCAAAAGAAGGGAAGAGATTAGAGGAGACGAAAAAGAAAAGAACTAGGAAGAGAGAAGCCAAAACGAGACTGAAAGGAAAGAGAACAGAAGAGAAAAGAAGAGGAAAAAAAGAAAAGTGAAAATGATATAAGACTTAAAAAAAAAAAAAAAAAAACAAGATGAAAGGAGATGGAATGGAGGAGAGCAGTCCAAAATGAGATGAGACTAAAAGAAAAAAGACAAGAGAAGAGGATGCAACAAAGGGAGATGTAAAAGAGACAAAACTGAAAGAAAAGAGATCAAATGAGAGAAGACAAGATGAACTCATGAGAAGTGAAGAGACTAATGGAGGCGAGAAGAACTATGATGGAACATGGAGATAAGCTGAAATGAGACAGAGATGAGAAGAGAAAATGAGACAAGAGTGAAAGAGAAGAGACGATGAAATTAGACAGGAAAAGAATAGACAAAAACAAAAGGGACACAATGAAGAGAGATGAAAATGAGACAAAACTGAAAGAGATGAGATGAGATAAAATGAGCTCAAGAGAAGTGAAGAGACTAATGGAGGCGAGAAGAACTATGATGGAACATGGAGAGAAGCTGAATTGAGACAGAAAGAGATGAGAAGAGAAAATGAGACAAGAGTGAAAGAGAAGAGACGAGATGAAATGAGACAGGAAAAGAATAGACAAAAAGAAAAGGGAAGAGGACAATGAAGAGAGATGAAAATGAGGCAAAACTGAAAGAGATAAAAAGAGCGGAGAAAAAACGGAGATGAAAAACGGAGATGAAAAGAGAAGAACTAGGATGCAACAAGAAGAGGCCAAAACGGGGCTGAAAGAGAAGAGAAAATGTAAGATTAAACGAGACAAGTCAGAAAGAGAAAAGACAGGATGAAACAAGACAAGGCGAGAAGAAGATGCAATGAAGAGAAATGTAAATGAGACAAAATTGAAAGAGATGAGATCAAACGAGAGGAGACAAGATGTGAAAAGATGAGATCAAGAGAAGGGAAGAGACTAGAGGAGAGAAGAACTAGGATGCAACAAGGAGAGAAGCCGAAACGGGACTGAAAGAGAAGACTAGAGCAAGAATAGTATGAAATGAGGCAAGAAAGAAAGAGAAAAGACGAGATGAAACGAGGCGAGGTGAGACAAGAAGACCAAAACGAGACATGACTGAAAGAATAGAGATGAGAATAGAAGATGATGCAATGAAGAGAGATGTAAACGAGACAAAACTGAAATTGATGAGATAAGATAAAACCAGAGTGACAAAATGAGAAAAGATGAGATCAAGAAAAGAGAAGAGACTAGAGGCGACAAAAAGAGAAGAACTAGGATGCAACAAAGAGAGAAGCCAAAACGGGGCTGAAAGAGAAGAGCAAAAAATAAGATGAAATGAGACAAGAAAAAAAACAGAAAAGGTGTTTCACCGAGACGAGGTGAGACAAGAAGACCAAAACGAGACAAGAGTGAAAGAATAGAGATGAGAAGAGGATGCAATGAAGAGAGATGTAAACGAGACAAAACTGAAAGAGACGAGATCAAGAAAAGAGAAGAGACTAGAGGAGACGAAAAGAGAAGAACATAGGATGCAACAAAGAGAGAAGCCAAAACGGGGCTGAAAGAGAAGGGAAGAGCAAAAAATAAGATGAAAAGAGACAAGAAAGTAACAGAAAATGCGTTTCACCGAGACGAGGTGAGACAAGACCAAAACGAGACAACATTGAAAGAATAGAGATGAGAAGAGAAGAGGATGCAATGAAGAGAGATGTAAACGAGACAAAACTGAAATTGATGAGATAAGATAAAACCAGAGGAGACAAAATGAGAAAAGACGAGATCAAGAGAAGGAAAGAGACTAGAGGAGACGAAAAGAGAAGAACTAGGTTCCAACAAGGAGAGAAGCCAAAATGAGACTGAAAAAGAAGAGCAAAAATAAGATGAAACGAGACAAGAAAGAAAGAGAAAAGACAAGATTAAATTAAATGAAACGAGGTGAGACAAGAAGACCAAAATGAGACAAGAGTGAAAGAATAGAGAAGAGAAGAGGATGCAATGAAGAGAGAAAACTTAAAGAGATGAGATGAGATAAAACCAGAGGAGACAAGACTAGAAAAGACGAGATCAAGAGAAGGGAAGAGACTAGAGGAGAGGAGAAGAACCAGGATACAAGGAGGAAGCTGAAACGACAAGACTAGAAGAGAAGGGATGAGAGGAGAGACAAGTCCAGATGAGAAGAGAAGCACAATCGTCAGCGCATAAATCAGAGGCTGATGAAAATCATTTGTAAATGCCTGATGCAAAATCTTTTGTCTCTAAAACTGTAAATTACTGGTCTTTATTTTAACACGATAGTTGAGTGACACGAAGGAATATTATCTGTACAGGAATTCAATTAATGCTGTAGCTTCCTGACACACCAATGTCTTCCCATCACTCCACGCTATAATAGCTCATCTAAAACAGATCCTAACCAGTTCAAAGATTCCCACACTGTTGCTTCAAATGCTGAGCAAGCTATTTAAAGGTTTCAGAGCTAGAATCACCTGACATTTACAACAGAACATTATGTACAGCCATTATAATACATGCTTTACTTTGTAGTTACTGCAAAAAGAAAATTGCCAGTTTGCAAAATACCAAATATACTTCCTGTTAAGAAATGGTAAATTATTGCTAAAAGAACAGAAAATTGCCACCAATAGTGTTGGAGAAACCAATAAAATTATACAGCATTATATAATCTAAATCTTTAGCCTATCTCTCTTTGCCTTGACCATTTGTTACAAATTACTGTTCTTTCAGTGCTGCACATAATATAGTGCTTGTGGTAAAGGAATCAATTCCAGCTTTTATTCTTTGAAAGTTTTATGCTCCTTACAAAAGACAGATAAGTATAGAAGGACAGCAAAGAGAAAAATCCATTAAAAAAGCTGGAAATTACAGAAAAAGGTATTTGTATGCTGCTCATAATGCGACTGACAGTCTCACCATTCTCAGCTGAGAACACAATGGTAACGGGGCTGAAAGGTCCTTGGCCTTTGGTGTTGTAGGCACCCACTTTGACGCTAAATGGAGAAAAGGGCAGGATGCTCTCATTCCGGTACACGTAACGGGACTGAGCCGGTACGGACGTGACGGCGTGCGTCCAGTTGACTTCCCCCAGTGGCCGGAAAGCGATGATGTAGCCAAAACCATCTCCATTTTGTAGGTCTTCAGGCACAGGCTGGGAGGGAAACAAAAAACTATAGTGATATTAAAACATACAGACCAGATTCTGCCTCAGGTTCACACCCAGTGCCTTTCCAAATCCCACACAGCTTCTGCAAAGTGACGCAACCTCTCGAGAGCGCAAATGAACCGCTTTCTAATATACAACCAAATCTGAATTGAATGCCATTACGGGAGTAAAGGGCCCAGATGGAAAACAGGCTTGGCTTTGACTGAGGTAATAAACACCCCCATTCAATTCCATTTAATTAGCCAAAACTATTACCTCGCACAGAGGGAGTGATAATATAGACAGATGACTTACCTCCCATGTTATTACCAACTCTGACTTGGAACCACCCCCACCTCCGACATCGGTTGGGGCCGTGTCAGGAACTGCGTACAGGAGAATAAAGAGAAAACCGCCATGTTTTCAGTACAGCAGATAGATGCAGCCTTCCTCATTGTTTCTTTTCTTTTTCTTATACTCAAAGCCTCATTATCAAGTATCAAACGAAACAAAGCTCCGGTCCCTTAGCAACTGCTTTTAAAAGATTCTGTGGGCAACGTCTGAGTTAACTGGCTTTGTTTTTAGTGAATTTCAGCATTTGCCAAGAGTCTCTCAACAATAACGCTCACAGAATTCATTCTATGTTATACAAAGAGGCACTTGAGGAATGGACATTTGAAGAATACGGGCACTAAAAAACATTGGGGGATTCAACCTCAGACAGCACACCCATGGGCCGCCTACACTTGCTCACTGACCATCTGATACATACTTCATACAAAACTGGATTGTGCTTTCTCGATCTGGCAAGCTCTGTTCTGATTGGCTGACTAATCTGATGGGGAATTTATAGCTTTTGAGGATGAAATTATCACTGGACTTGCCAAAGTTTGCCATCTTAGTGGCATTATATCCAATCAAGAATACTGCCAGTTATGTCTGTGAAATAGTCTGTACTTAAAGTCGGGTGAAACGGTAAACACGTCATCAGAGAAGAGATGAGATGGTGCTGCAAGTGGGAGGGGAAGTTATTTTGATTAAGGATAATGAAAATAATGTGCATGGATATATCATTTACAATAAACACTACGGTATTCCATAAATAAGAATTGTCAATTTTGATTTCATGATGACTTTGCTTCTGACCACTTTGTTAATTTGACAACAAAATTACTACCAAAAACGTTAGTTGTTTTGATTAAAGTTTTATCATGGTTTCCACAAAATATTAAGCAACACAAACATTTTCAACTTTAATAAAATTAAGAAATGTTTCTTGAGCATCAAATTCAGCATTTTATAATGATTTATTTGGAGAGACTGGAGTAATGATGCTAATATTTCACAATAGTACTATTTTAATGTATTTTTGCAGCATTTTTGAGCATAATAAACTTCTTTTAAAAACATTAAAAAACCTCACCAACCCCAAACTAAAAGTAATGTTACAAACTGTATCTGCCGTAATGATTTGAATGCAGTTACATGCTAGTCAGAATGTGCTCTTTCTGTAACAATGCACTAAAACTCAGACAACAAATAACTAAACCATAAAGAATTCACAACACTGTATTACAATTATAGTGTACTCATTACAATGTTATTTCAGTAGATCAGATTAACACAACAAGGCCAGTTTCACATGCAGTTTAAATGTTGATGTTTAATTTGATATATAAAAATGTTTGAAAATTTGCTATTATTTTGCCTAAAATGAATGAATACGACATGACAAAAACAATTTAAAGGGATAGTTCACCCAAAAATGAAAATTATCCCATGATTAACTCACCCTCAAGCCATTATAGGTCTCCTTCTTTTTTGGATATATAATATATTTAAAAATATCCTGGCTCTTCCAAGCTTTATAATGGCAGTGAATGGGGGGCGTGTTTTAAATCCATCCATCATAAATATAATCCATACGGCTCCAGGGGGTTAATAAAGGCCTTCTGAAGCAAAGCGATGGGTATTTATAAGAAAAATACACATATTTAAAACTTTATAAACTAAAATAACTAGCTTCCGCCAGACGACCGTACGCATACTGCGCAACTTGACTTGTGCCAAATGAGAAACCCCCTGACGCGATGTATGACGTAGGACCATAGGGGTATCGTAAGCTTAGATGCCTCTCACTATTCAAACAAATAGGGCTGTGCAACAAACTCACGCTCCTCTTCTCTTATATTGAAATCCTCTGAAATTTCTGTTTAAAATTTCTCATTTTAGACCGGTGTTTTGTTTTGCTCTATCCTCCATGCTTCCATGTTCACCATTGCGTTATGCGTCGGGTCAGGGGTTACTCTTCCGCCGCAAATCGATGCATACGGCCGTCTGCTGGAAGCTATTATAGTTAATAAAGTTATTATAGTTAATAAAAGAAAGCCTTTATTAACCCTCTGGAGCCGTATGGATTATTTTTATGATGGATGGATGCATTTTTTTTGGAATTCAAAACACCTCCCCCCATTCGCTGCCATTATAAAGCTTGGGAGAGCCAGGATATTTATAAATATATCTCAGATTGTTTTTTTCTGAAAGAAGATAGTCATATACACTTAGCATGGCTTGAGAGTGAGTAAATCATGGGATCATTTTCATTTTTGGGTGAACTATCCCTTTAAAGGTAATTTTCTCATATGACTTTAATGAAAAAATGCGTATAAATGAACACTGTTGGTGACTCACCTGCATCTTCAGTTCTTGTTTTAAGAGATGCAGGACTCGGTTCCCCCACGCCGACGCTGTTTCTGGCCAGCACTCTGAATTCGTACTCCACCCATGCGTTCAGATCCACCACCGTTGCCGTCAAAGTGTTGCCATCAATCACCTCCGGAACTGAGCAAACAGAAAAGCCCCGCTTTAACCGTAAAGACCTGGATTACACAGCACCGAAAAGTCAACAACAGGAGCCCAATTTTGAGCCAATGTTTACAGTAAGCCAGAAATGTCACGAAACATAAAAACTTGTTCTGTTCCATGTCTCTTTATGGGTGGGATGTTGTTTCAATAAATTCGAATTCGAGCAGCAGGGCAAAAGACCAGATTAAGTAGTCTTGCATTAGTACTTAGAGGCCCTTATATGTACTCAAAGCGAGCATAAGCTTCTTTCTAAAAAGCACATGAGACGTGCTATGGTAATTTCAGCCTCTCGCTGAATTGATGCTCCGCTTGACTAGCTTTAGCTAATCCTATATTGTTACCCGTGTTCACCGCTTGCCAGCCCACTGTGAAAGCTGTCTTGGCCTGGATGATATAGCTTGTGATGGGGCTGCCATTATCCTGGCCGGGTCTCCAAGAAAGCTGAGCCGTGCTGTCCGTGATCTCCTCCACTGTTACACCATCTGGAGCTCCTGGGGGACCTGATTCAATCAGACAATTAGCAGTGAATTAGCAATTAGAAATGAAGTTACCTTCACTGACATCTAACCTTACTCACCCCCTGCCAGGAAGCTCTCCTCTTATCGCCTCACTAAGCTCTGTGATATAAGGCCAGTCTCTAAAAGGTGTTATTACATTTTAAGCTGTTGCTTTTGTGGGAACACTAGATCTCTTCAAAATCATAGCAAAGCTTTTCAGAGGCTTGAGCGTTCGGAGCTGTTTTCTTAACAGCTACAGCATGTCTTCTTTGAAAAGCTGCAAGCAGGCATTTCTCTGCACATCTTTAATTGGTTCTTCCAATTAAAATGTGCAGAGAATTGTCTTGCTTTGTCAAATTCACACTCTTTTGGGGGAAAATATAAGGAAATGAAGCAAAATGTTTTGTCAGCCAGGTCATTGTGTCACTCGTAGCATCGCTTATGAGATCAATCTTTGTTTCTCACTTAAAAGGCACCCGTCACAAAAACATGAAGACAAAGTATAATTTTTTCTTCATTTTTGCTTTTGGACTAACATTTACACAATTTAAACCAGTGAATCTTAACCCTCCATTGTCCATAACAATATTGGAAAGCCAGTCACTCCTAGTTTCTGCAATTTAACAGCAGAATTTCAGAAGTTTCCGTAGCTGAATGCTCTTCAGGCTTACCACTCTTTTAACCAGACTTTTCCAGTTGTTCATGATTTACTGGATAAAGATTAGGGTTAATGATTTTTAAGAATACTCACAATTTCTATACACAATAAAATATTTAAGAGCTTGGCATAACTAGAAAAATGTGTATCTATTATAAAAATTTCCATTGAGTATTATGATTTTATTAATTTACATGACTTTTTCAAATCTAGAAATCACATTTATAATTTGGCTCCTCATCTATTCAGGATTTTCAAGACAGTAGGAACCCTGGTTTTTCAAAGTTGTTGAGGGGGTGAATTAAAATAAGATATATCTTAATTTTTAGTTTTTTTTTTTTTAGCTGATATTAATGCTTGCCATAATTTAAACCATTTTAAGTGAGGCCCTTTAGTGGACCACTGATTTAAACCAACTGATTTCATTTGCTCACTACAGCCAGTTTTTACTTGCGTTTTGTGCTTGCAGCGACTGTTCATTTTACACCCTGTTATGCTATTATAAAGCATTATTATAGGCTCTGGCAGTAAAAGTTGGCATGTCAATCTAATTTCAATTGAAAGATATTGATCCGGCTAAAACTCATTTGTGACCTTTGATAAACAGCTTTGATATGTTCCTCTAATTACCTCTAATGGAACATGTAATAATGGATCAATTCAACAGACAGATACATTTCCTTGGCAAACCAAGGACAGCATTTCTGTCTTTCTATCAGATTTTCCTTCCAAATCCCAACCCTACATTTGAAGCTCCTCCAAATCCCTGGCCGTCGTTCTCTTACCTTTCACGATTAAAATAGCTGCAGCCGATAAACTCTCGACATCCGTGTCGACCACACAGACGTATTTTCCGGCATGTTTCAGCTGTATATTCCGTATCATCAAATCTCCAGATGTAATCTAGAGATATAAACAACACACACATACGCATTACTATCCACTCTATCAGCTGAGACTTTAAAGTGACAGGAAGATGGGTGAGTTGTTTGCTATATTCCTCGGCAAGTGATTCAGTAAGTGTAGACACCCTGCTGGGTTTGGGAATGAAAATGTGGCCCAACTCCACAGCTAATGGATGACTCTTGGCAAAGGCTGTTTGCTGCTACATTTGAAACGTCCGTCATGGACAAACATTCCCTCCGGCCAACCCTTAGGCTCCTTCGGCACCGCACAGAATCCAGCTACCAAACTCACTAGCTAATTGGCTAATTAGAGCTTAATCACATTTAAGAGGTAGTGTGATTGGATTCAGTGTGCCGAAACCCTGTGATACGAAACTGTGCGAGTGATGAATACTAAATCCACACAAGACAATTAAATGCCTTTGTTAATCTAATAAAGATGAAGAAAGTTGTTCATAAGAGTGGATGTGAACTTTAAAAGTACTCAATCAAGTGAACAGATGAAGTACTGTGAAAACAGGTAAAGTAATAAAGATATTTCCACTTATAATGATACATGTAATTATCAAATAAAAAGAGCGTCGGAATTCTCATACATTATAAAGTTATAATCATAATGAGCGCCTTTATTAATGTAAAGTACTCTCTGATAAACTAACTTTTATTCTTAATAATAAAACTAGGGCGGTCAGTTGATTAAAACTTTGAATCACATTAACTGATATGCTGATTAACTGCATGTATCTGTATCCAAAGAAAACAAGTCAATTCCATTGTGGAATACGAAAGCACTGAATAGACTAATTTAAAAGAACAGAGAACTTTTAAAAACTCAAGACTCCAGCATTTTATTCCACTCCATTGCTCTTCATTAACATTTAGATGTTTTTGAATGTAGGAATTCATTCATTTATTCACTCGTTCAATTAACGTGCTATACTGCCATAAAAGATAAACACACTTATGTGACTTGTTCTGCCATTTAAAAAAAGTTGGGTTCAGAATTGGGTTTATGTTTTATAAATTAATATTTTTATCCAGCAAAGATGCATCAAATTTGACAGTAAAGATATTGATAAAATTACAAAAGATTTCTATTTCAAATAAATGCTGTTCTTTTAAAATGTAAATTTTAATTAATTGAACATTTTCAACATTGATAATAATTAGAAATGTTTATTGAGCAGCAAATCGGTATATTAGAATGATTTCTGAAGGATCATGTGACACTGAAGACTGGAGTAATGATGCTGAAAATTCAGATTTGCATCACAGGAATAAATTACATTTAAAATATATTCAAATAGAAAACAGTTATTTTAAATTATAATAATATTTCACAATATTCATGTTTTACTGTATTTTTGGTCAAATAAATGCAGCCTTGATGAGCATAAGAGACGTCTTTCAAAAACATTTTAAAAAGTCTTACCAACCCCAAACTCTTGGTTTGCTATATGGTTTAACAACATTAAATTTGCTTTGTGTGTTAGGCATTCAACGGGATGAATTTACAGTTGGGGGTGGGGATTCTTATTGGTAAGAATTATTTTATCTATAATTAATATAGGCTTAAATTAAAATATTGTTTTGCGTGTTTGTAACCGAGAGGTGTGTATCGAATTGAAACGTTTCTTACTGGATGTCGCAACGCTGTTTAATAATGGTGACTGGGAATAAACGCAACTCCTTTAAGCTTTCGTTCCGTTATCCACTGGGCCGTGCTGCGTAGTTCAAAGTAAACTAGTGAAGTGCCTGAAAACAGTGCTATTTGTTCTGTATTTGTTGTTACTGACCGAGAAACAACTACAGATGATTCAGTGACAGAGCGGTCCGAACGAATCCAAATCGTTTCAGATAGTTATGCAAGCACGTTTGGCCAATTCACGGAAAAGAAAGAATCAAAAAGAATGATTAATTCACGAATTACTGGTATCCCTGGTTCAGTCGACAGAAATACAGGACACACATAATAACTGCTGAAATATTCGCACGGAAAATGTTTCGGAGGAGTGTGCATTGGACGAACAGCGCAGCTGCAGGCGCCACTGCGGCCACCCAACCCGATCACATGAGAATGCGTATCAATAGTACGTGCGTGTAATCTCATAGAAAATATATGCCAAAATGAGTTTTGGCGTGCATATAATATGCTTGGTAGTCTTGAGTAGGATTAGTGGTGTGGGTGCCCGCGGGCCGGATTTGGCCCGCAGGCCACCGGTTGAATAGCCCTGACCTACAGTATCATTCCCCTCTGATTTTTAGGGATAACTTATGGGTAGGGTTAGGGATAGGACTACATTTTCAGACAGGAAAATAAAGCAAAATATGTTGATCCAGGAACATGTCTTACTTGGCAAAATCACGGTGACCCATAATTACAGCAGGCATAAAACTAAATACCCAAGTATCATCAGCAAAACTTGAAATGGCTCAGCGATTTGCTGCAGAGCAAGTACTGAACGCAATCAAATATGAGTGTCACTGTCACATGATGGTGGATCTGATGAAGAAGCTGTCAGCGATAGAAATATTGACTTTGAAGGCGTTAAAAATGATAGTTTTGAGAAAATGGTTGAGATCGCGAATATGAGCCAGATGCTGAATGTACTGGGGAAATGAGCTCTGATGGTAAAAAGCATCTGCTCAAACTGAACCCTTACAAGTTCCAAAATATGCTTTATATAATTCTTACGTAAATGTTATTAAAATATCACAAGAGTTTTATACTATTGCAGCAGTTAAAGAGCCATACGTGTTAGATATAGATCCGATTCACCAAATATGTAATAATGACTGGTGAAACATTCAAGCGTTTAAGAGTTAATTCCTACTTTATTCCCCCATCTGTCATAAATCTTCAGTTTAATAGAATGGATTCTTTTTTGCTATTGTTCATTGACACTGATTCACTTAGATGTTGATTGTCTGTGCTGCGCTAAAGTCTTTGGCACGGACAACTTTACTAATTTAATAAAAAGTGCTTAGATTTCAAATCAATTAAATTACATGAGATAAGATGTGTGCTCTTATCTAGGGGTGAGATTGTGGTTGGCAAACAAGAGGTAAATCTGCAATTTCAGCAGTAAGGACATTAGGCTACAAATTTAGTTTCATTATGGAAATGAGTTCATCCAAGCTGTGGACTTCATGCTGATAATTCTACAAGACGGGTGGCATCAGAGAATTCATAAGAACTGGAATATAATTACTGAGAAGAATCACTGGCTTAAATGAAGATGAGTGCGTTTCCTACAGTATGTGTGTGTTCAAATGTCAAAAACCTTCACATTTTCTGTTTAGATTTATCATTTTCATAATTATATAAAAGTCAAAAATAATATTATTTTACTGCTGCTTCCACAATGCAGAAAACAAACTCATTTAATTCCCTAAAATATGAGAAAGAAATCATCTTTTTGATGGCTTTGGGGGTGGTGATTAATGAATCTGTTTAAGGATTGCTCAGTTGAGTCATGCACATCCAATATTGACCAGTCAGTCCTCATTAGGGCATTCTCTCAGTCATTACTATTTCCAGAAAGGCGTCATTACATCCCAGAGAAAAGCAATGTGAGATCTGACCATTCAAAAGCCTTATGAGAATATTACACTTGAGATCCTTGAAGGCAAAACTTTGATGGATTGATTTTTATTCTGTGAAGAGGATGGAAAAGAAGCACAAAGTCAACGAAGTGGGCTGCTAAGCAGTGGAAGCAGCAGCTAAAAACTCAAAAAGAGAGTGATAAATTGATCCCTGCCAACTCTTCCACATTTTTAACAGTATGTCTTGCTCATAGCACAATGGAAGCATTATACAGTAAACTACGGGATGTATCTGTTCAGAATCAGACTTTTGTTGAGTATAAAGAGTATAATAAATTCATTCGTTGTATGGTACCAAGACATTAAAGGTGCACTCAGTATTTCTCCTCATTATTAAGGTTTTACACAAAGAAATGAAATAGTACTTTTGATAAATCTGTTTAAAATCATGTGCATTCACATAGAGTATGATGCAGACTCCAGTCATTACTGCATCCATCAATTATGGAATATTGCAGTATTTAATATAAATGATTTATCTGTACACATATATATTTTTTAATACATATGCCCTTGCAAGCAAAATAACTTTCCCTCTCTCTTGCAGCGACATCTCATCTCTTCTCTGATGACGTGTCAGGACAACCTGTCACTCACATGAGATCGACCAATAGCAAACCACAACCATCCAATCAATCCTAACAGACAAAATCAAGTCCCATCCTACATTATTCACTCAAATATATGTCACAAGAGGGAAGAAAAGACTATTGCAAATTCCATTTCATGCTGACTTTGAATTAAAATTAGTCCAAGACAGCTGCCATAAACAAAAACAACAACATAAACCAAAAAATTACTTAGTGCACCTTTAAGAAACTGTTTGGTGAGGCTCAAATGCTTGATATTTGTTGAAAATCTTTCCACAGTTTTATGAAACATTAAACATTGGAATACAGACAGAGAGTATATCTAATAAAATATGACTTACCCCACCCACATGCTCATAATGTTGGTCCAGTTTATTGAGAAGCTGCCCATTGAAGGCCCAGGAGAATGAAACATCCAGAGCAGGGTCACAGGAGATCTGGCAGGGCAGTACAATGCTCTCCCCGACGATGATCTCCATGTCCACTGGACCCTGGGTGATTTGTGTGGGATCTGCTCAAAATCACACTCAGCTTTACTCAGTGGCCAGTCATAAGGTTGATTCATTTAAATGAATATTAATCTCATAAGGAAAACATTTTTGCAAAACCTGAAATACGTTGCTCTATGTACAAGAGTTCTGAGCCTGGAACCAAACCAACCAACTCAAAGATTCACATTAAAGATAGTATTTGAAAATGCGAAACAGACAAAGGTAGTAGACTGTGTCCTTATCAGTGAATGAACTACTAATCCCATGAGGAAGCATTGCGATGTACTTCTGCAGAAGCATATTAACAGCTCATTGTAGGTCTTGAAAGGTTTATACATTATTGCTAAAAACCCATTTCTCTATGAAGAAAGTTAATGGGATTTTTACTCTCACCCACCAGGTAGGACGCTAAAGTTTTATCTACTGTTTTACTGTGCTTACTAGTCTCTCACTCTCTGTTTTTGAAGTAGACTTTTTTTAATATACCATGGCAGAAGCAAAAAGATAACTAAACACGAACAAGGAAAATTGAAAACAACAATATTGATGCTCTTGTATTTTTTAAATGCATTGTCAGAGCTAGAATATTTTTAGAGTATAAATATTATAGATTTATGGTTAATATAGAGGGTTTTAAAGAGATTTGGAGTTTTGATGGAAAAATATGTACTGTTTTTGGTGAAAATTTGTCATTTTCTGAGAATTTTGGATAATGTATATGTTTTATTTTTATTGGTGACCTTTTAAATAAGGTAAAATAAAGTAAAAAAAACCTCATGCACACTTCTGAAGTGCGCATCCTGAAAGCTGTGTCTCAGACAGGGCGTGAGTACTGAATTGAGTTCTCCTTCACGTGTTCTTGCACTTGAGTGGACAAATTGACAAAAAATTATGATAAAAAATAGCCAGCATCCTAGTAAACATAGTCGGTTATGTCTTAAGAGAACGTAAACAGTTGAGAAAGTAAAAGCATGTGTACAGTGTCAGTATATTAGATCCGTGTATTAGGTCTTAAAGTGACAGCAGCCTAATATTCCTGCTGCTGTCTGTGTTTTTTTTCACTGCAAATGAAGAAAACACATGCAAATAGAAAAAAAAAAACAGCAAATAAAGAAAGCATCTTCATCATTTTGACAACATACGTACTGCAAAAGTTCACAACACACCCAAATACAAAAGCGCGCTGCAAAAGTTCACAACACAATCAATTACAAAATTATTACAAAGTTATTAGCTAACTCCTCATTAAAAAACAACTTGTTTAACACGAAATAGCCTTTATTCTCTTTTTTTTCACTACGTATGGACCACAAGAGAAATATTAAGAAAATAAGGTTATACCGTTATCATAACATGTTGAAGTAGAGCTCCGGGACTGGTACAGACCACAACGAAAATGTTTTATGGGGACACCAACAAGTGACGAACCTGGCTGGGACCGCTTATTTTTCAGTGTTTACTCTTCAGCGGTGTAGCAATGGCCTGAAAGGTGAGGGTTTTTTTGTTGTTGTTGTTGTTGTTTATTTGAACACCCGGTCGTATGTGCATTGTGACTATTTGCAGCGCGTTTTTGTATTTGGGTGCGTTGTGAACTTTTGCAGCACATGTGTTGTCAAACTGATGAAGATGTTTTCTTTATTTGCTGGTGTTTTTTCTGTGTGCATGTGTTTTCTTCAGTTGCAGTGTTGAGCTCTCTCGGCCACCATAGTTTTTAATGTTAATCAAACAACAAAAGACAAAGAAAAAAAATCACTCACTGCTCAATTAAAATGTCTTTATAGCATGATGAACTCTTATTTCAAACAATTAAGCAAAATTTAATTTCTATTTAATTGATATAACCCCTTTAACTACATCAATGTTTTTTACAAGTGCACAATTGCTTCCTTTCAGATTCATATTCAAATATGCTGGGGTGGAGTTTGTTGTAAAAGACTCGGATGTAGTAATCTCAGCAAAACCCAGAGTGCAAATGCAGCATTCTATATTTTTCTCTCTAAATTGTGCACGCTCAACCTATAACCTACACCCTCACACACTCCATTAGTGTAATCCAGGGTAATTGCAATGCCATAAGCGGAGCGTGAAAATGGGTAATTACAACAACACACAAAAAGCCACTGTATCCCATCCCTGTTGAGTTGAGCTGAGAAGGAAAAAAACCCTGCTGGTTGGAGAGCTGAACCGTTCAACCCATTGCATTATTCTAGAGGAGCATGTAAGCCCCAGAAAACAATCAAACAACTTTTCTGTCAGAATGCATTATAAAAACAGAACAAACTACATGAAACAGAAGTCCATGTGCAGGACACATTTGTATTCACTCTTTCAGCTGAATCTATTTGCTGTTCTGGGGTAAATGCCAGGTTAGGATAGGACAGGATAGGATAGTTCACCCAAAAAATGAAAATCCATTCATCATTTACCCTCATCTTGTCCCAAACCCGTATGATTTTCTTTATTCCATCACATTTTGTCGAATGTTTTTGCTCATACAATGCAAGTCAATGGGGTCCAACACTTTCAAGCTCCAAAAAGAACATAAAGTTAGTGTAAAAGTAATCCATACAACTCCAGTGTTTTTAAGTTTTGGTAACACTTAAGTTCAGGGTCCAGTTCTCACTATTAACTAGTTGCTTATTAGCATGCATATTAGTAGGATATTGGTTCAAATTATTCATTGATCAATTCATGTATACAGGATCCAAATCAAATATGGCATCACTTCAATAACATGAAACCTGCAAGTCACATGACTGAACATGATGACGTCTTCGAACAAAAAATTGACATGGAAGTAAACAACCACTTAAATTTCACTCTGTTTATCATACTAAATGATTCCATGTGTTTGAATATGTCTACTTCCATACTATATAGTAGGCAAAAAGTATGTGAGCCAGTATGCTCAGAAGTAGCCAGAAGTAGTATGTCCGAATTTATAGTACTCATAAAATAGTAGGTGAAAAGTACCTGTATGACCTACTGCTTTCGGTGAGATTCTGAAGTGTCAATTCACTGGACACTTTACCATCCTATGAGGCCACGGGAGAGGAGTTCTGAATGGCAGTGAAGCTACATAACTGATGCCGTAGGTCACAAGACAGTGACCTAACGGTTGAGAAGAAAGTTTCAAAACAAATGTAGCACCTACTCAGGGCTTGATATTAAAGGGGACCTATTATGCCCCCTTTTACAAGATGTAGTCTCTGATGTCCCCAGAGTGTGTATGTGAAGTTTTAGCTCAAAATACCCCACAGATCATTTTTTATAGCATGTTAAAATTGCCACTTTTTGGGGGTAAGCAAAAATGTGCCGTTTCAGTGTGTGCCCTTTAAATGCAAATGAGCTGCTGCGCTTGGCCTAAGAGGGCGGAGCTTCAAGAGCTGATTCTCCGGTGTCAGGAGTCAGTCAGGACGCACTATAATGTCAGAAACTGCGAATATATGCTGCATGGAGATAGAAGAGGTATAGTTTAGTTTAATTATGGTTATAACTTATATTGTCTTCTTGTTTTTATCCACTATATTAGTACAAGCCTGTTTACCGATGAGTTTTATAACATTTATTGTACTTAACACAAAATATGAAGCGTCTGTTTTCACTCTAGAAAATCACTGTAGAGCTTAATAAAACAGTGCAAGTGTGCATTAAAATATTATCCATAAACTCTCTCTTTCTCCCTTGCATTATCATCAACATACACAGCGAAGTACAAAGAAACACTCATTACAACTAACCGTAAACAAATATATAAAGACCTTATGCCTTTTCGGGTGGTGCTTAAAAAACTGGTAAACTTTATATCCGTAAATCAACTCTGATGAACTGTAATAAAGTGCTCTCACCTTCATTACTGCTGTATCCAGAATCACTCTGGAGACTGTAAGCTGGATCACGAACAGTTTACTGATCTATCCTTGAGTAACACATTTTTAGCTCAACCTCTGTTTTGTATTGTCCCTTTGTATTGACATTCGTTCACAAAGTCCAGTGTGAAATGATTTGCGCAGACATAAATGAATTTCGGCAGAGTTGAGGGAGCATTTTCTTCGAAAACAAAATGAATCCACCTCGTCTTCAGCGGCTCAGATTTCAGGAGTAAATGGAGAGAGCTATGTGCTACATCCAGCTACAGAACACCTAAAACGCTTGGGAGACATTCTCGTCAGTGCAGCAATGGCGGACTGTGTACAACTCGCTGTGGACTCGCTCAGGGCGGTTCTATGCTAAAACGGCAGTGTCTGTCAACATTCGTGGGCGGGGCCTGTGACTAATGTGACGTCACATTGCCAGGAACCTGCAAACGGCTTGTTCAGAGACACTACTTATGATTTATGGGGATTAAAAAAAAAAAGGAGTGGTTGGATTTTTAGCATTATAGGGTGGTTGTGTACACACACTGCCAACACACATTTATAGCCAAACACCATGCAAAAGTGAATTTTGCATAATAGGTCTCCTTTAACCTTTTTGCTCACCAGCCACAGTGGCTAGTGTTTTTCCAAAGTTACTAGCCATTCAACATTTTCACTGGCCACAATTTTGACATCGATACCAAGGGGGAGAACTGCCATATAGATATTTTTAATATTACCTCATAATTTTAGGTATATTAGGCTGCTGTCACTTTAAAGGGATAGTTCACCCAAAAATGAAAATTTGATGTTTATCTGCTTACCCCCAGGGCATCCAAGATGTAGGTGACTTTGTTTCTTCAGTAGAACACAAATGATGATTTTTAACTCCAACTGTTGCAGTCTGTCATTCGTATAATGCATGTCAATGGGAATTCCATCTATAGAGTCAAAAAAACATGCACAGACAAATCCAAATTAAACCCTGCGGCTCGTGACGACACATTGATGTCTTAAGACACAAAACGATTGGTTTGTGCGAGAAACCGAACAGTATTTATATCATTTTTTACCTCTAATACACCACTATGTCCAACTGAATGCACTCTGATGCCGGAAGTGATCGCTCTCACGTGTATATGTCAATGAGTGCGAGCGATCACTTCCGGCACTTCAGTCATCAGAGCGCGTTTTCAGACCTCACCAACCGGATGCCCAAGGCAGTTGGACATAGTGGTGTATTAGAGGTAAAAAAATGATACAAATACTGTTCGGTTTCTCACATAAACCGATCGTTTGCGTGTCTTAGGACATCAATGTGTTGTCACAAGCCGCAGGGTTTCATTTGGATTTGTCTGTGCGTGTTTTTTTGACTCTTATAGATGGAGTTCCCATTGACATGCATTATACGACTGACAGACCGTATGATTTTTGGAGTTAAAAATCATCATTTGTGTTCTACTGAAGAAACAAAGTCACCTACATCTTGGATGCCCTGGGGGTAAGCAGATAAACATCAAATTTTCATTTTTGGGTGAACTATCCCTTTAAGACCTGACGCATGGATCCATAATACTGTTACATATGCGCTTTCTTTCTTAACTCTTTATGTTCACTTAAAACATAACATGCATTTTGACATTATTTTGTGTATATTTGACTTTTTAAGCACAATTAAATTTAGTATTGAAAGGCAGCTTTATGTGTGCGTACTTTGGGTGTGAGCACAAAATCTGCGGGAATTAATAAAATTATGCGCAATACGCGCAATCCCAAACTGAAATTCAAGCCTTGTAACAGCAACAATATTCATTCGGAGCAAATGAAATAAGTGAGTGAGGGGAGGCGGGTTTGTGTGTCAACTCGCTGTTGGAGAGATGAGAGAGAGAAAGCGCAGCTGATATTGTGTATCTGTTCTGCAGAAAATGAGCATTGGAAGCGTTTCGGATATTTCAGTATCGATATGTATAGAAAAAAAAATCTATATTTTTGACAACACCACATTTCACCTAGTTTATTATTTCAGATGCTTTTTTAAAATACTACAATTGAAATATATATATATAAAAATGTATATATAAGTGGCTAGTGGAAGTGGCTGAGTTACGCACCACTATAGAAATCCACCTGTTAATGGCAGCTGTTAATGTCAAGCCCTGAACCCACTATACAGAATGCAACATTTGCAACAACAAGAGGATGAGTAAATGATGACAGAATTTTCATTTCTATGTGAAATATCCCTTTAAGAAACTGTCATGGTTTTGATTAATTGTGCAGCCATACCAAGAACACAGTTGCCTGAAACTGTGAAGCCTCCAGAGTTTGCAGACAAATCACCACTTCCCACATAACATTCCCACAGCTGAATGACACTCCAAAATGACTTGTATCCGCAGGAAAAGCAAGGATGAAGCCCAAACCGTAATACTGTTACAGTAATCCTTACCTGTGACCAGCAGTCTTCCTGTAGTGCTGGCTGCACCAAACTGGTTTCTAGCCAAGCATGCATAGTTTCCCCCGTCCATCTTGGTCACATTTGTAATTCTAAGTGTTCCATCAGGGAGAAAAGTTATCCTAAAGGAGAGAACCACAATCCTCTCAAATCAAATTGAAACTTGGTTAACTCATAATGGAGCTACATTCCGAGTATAAATGTGTTTTATCTTTCGGGAACAGTAGAAATGTGTTTAAAAAAACAAAACATAATGTGTTTCTTTTGAATGGAACATAAATCTTTGCACATTGGACAATCTCTATGGCTCTGTGCATACAGCTGCCCGAGAGCCGATGAAGCTGAAGAATGTGTGTTCACACGAAACAGTCATTCAAACGTAAAAGCCGACGAGTTATAACAGCGGGCTGCATCGCTCAATCTACCGCCCCATTATTTGAATTAGATTTCCTTTCAACCCTTCATGACTATTTCTACAATTTTAACATACTCTTAATCTTAAAAAAAAATACAAACCTTATTTTCATCATGCGCATGTTAAGTGCCTATCATTTGAAGTGCTTTCAGTTTTATTGCTATTTGCCTGTAAGTGCCATCTATGGCACTTTAACCCTTTACAAGAACTATGTATAATGTGTAGTTTACATCTACACATTAATATTTACAAAACAACATCAATATTGATTTAATAATGATTTCAAGGTATATATATATATATATATATATATATATATATTGATGTATATATAGTTAAACTAGTAATAAAACAAAATTTCATGACTGAAATAGAAGAATGATTTTTTTTTTTTTTATATATATGTAATGGACATTCATTAAACTATCTAGTTGAATACAGATTTTGGCTCATCAGCTGATCAATATATTTTGATAGAAAAGGCTGTAACTTATTTCAAATAAGTATATCGTAGGTTCCAATTTGACTTCAACATACACTACCAGTCAAAATTTTGGGGTCGGTAACATTATGTTTTTAGTCTCTTCTGCTCACAAAGGCTGCATTTATTTGATTAAATATACAGTAAAACAGTAATATTATGAAATATGATTACAATTTAAAAGAACTTCATTACTCAGCATCATTACTCCAGTCTTCAGTGTCACATGATCCTTCAGAAATCATTCTAATATGATTATTTGCTGCTCAAGAAACATTTATTATTATTACCAATGTTGAAAGCAATTGTGTGGCCTAATATTTTTGTGGAAATCGTGATACAGTTTTTTTCTTTTTTTTCTTTGATGAAAAGAGCGTCCAAAAAAACAGCATTATTTGAAATATAAATCTAATGTATATGTAAAAGTATTTATTGTCACTTTTGATCAATTTATCGCATCTTTGCTTAAGAAAAGTATTAATTTCTTTCAAAAAAAAAGAAAAAAATCGTACAGACCCCAACATTTTGAACGAGTGAATATTATTCCAGAGAGCTAAAGGAATTATCACCATACGCATAAAAAAACAAAAACAAATAAGCAATTGTAATATATACTTTTTAAAATATTACTATGATGAGTGCTATTACGTTTCTCTAGTTTCCCAGCATTTTTCTAATGTAACAATCATCCCCGTAATGTGAACTTCTTGTATTAAATTTAAAAAAAAAATTGTGCTCAAAGCTTTCTCAATGTAAAAATGTAATGGTACTCATTACTGATGGCACGTAGATGTATAGCAGTGTGTGATTTCTGAAGAAAAACATGTAAAAGATTTTACAATTGCCCCTGTTCTCCCCTATCCATCAACAGTGGTTCGCAATACATCCTCCGAAGTAGCAGACAGCAAATGCTGGTAACCCAGTACTGGAATGTTAATGTCCTAATGCACAATTCCCCGGCAATGCGCTTACAGTTAAATTGGACTGCGGATGTGTCACAGAATGCTCTCAAAACAAACAACTGTGGCTTAATGCAAATCTATTGTTTTCTGACAATAGTTCTCCACCCTTCACAGGATTCACCCCATACTATTTAATCCAACTTCATTATAAAAAGAGCCAAGCTTGCGATCCGCTGCGCTTCCTCAAGTGGCCTCCTACCAGGAATCATTTCATACTTGACAGACTCAACCCAAAATGCAGAGCGACCTCCTGCCGGCCAGGCTTAATGGTCTGCTTCATAATTCATGAGTGTTATGGTCAGTGAGCTACCACAATTGGCAATGCAGCTTCCTTTTGATAACTGTTAAGTTGCAGCCTGCGCAGAGATAGTGTGAACATAGCAGGGCCCCTGGGGTGAAGCCTTGTATGAATAGATGGTCAGAAGGAAGGGATATGAGGAATTAAGGACAAGAAAAAGGAGAAAAAAAGATTGTATCCGTACCTCTCAGTGCTCTGCAGCGGTTCGTTGCCTTTCCTCCACAGGCTGACAGCTGTGGGAAAGGCCTGCGGCCTGCACTCCATGGTGACTGTGCTGCCTGTCTTGGCTTTAAGCAGAGCTCTGAGAGGGCTTCTGGAAAAGTCTGGGGGCGAGGCTGTGGAAAAACACAGGGCCAAGAGAGTCAAACTGCCGCCTCAGGCATGGGTGCCCTGTGCACATGACTGTAAATGGACAGCACGGCCGAAAGCAGTGTTGTGTGTGTGTGTGTGTGTGTGTGTGTGTGTGTCCTGCTGATCTAGGACCACTTTAGCATTTTCTCTTCAAGAAACAGTTCAATGAAAATTCTGGAGGGACTTCGCCTGCACGCTCCCTGTGTTGTTTTAGCGATTCACTAAAGGAATTATGCAAATCAGCTAAGAAAATTAGTGATGAATGCAATTTGCATGGTGCAGTTCCTCATTATGCTGTGTGGTTCTGAGCTCTAGTTTTTTTTCCCCACAATCTGGCCAATTCCTTATTGGGACAGTCCAAAAAATATGCAAAAATCTAACTTTTGGGATACAATATTTCCCATTATTTGACATTTTTTAGGATTAACCATACATTTTATTTTGCATTGTGTCTTTATGAAGTGGAATTCAATTATTGTGTCTTCCACTGAACAAAGTTGGTGTATTTGATGAATCACTGCTGCTATTATCAACATAATTTATATATAGTGCTCAGCATAAATGAGTACACCCCCTTTGAAAAGTAACATTTTAAACAACATCTCAATGAACACAAAAACAATTTCCAAAATGTTGACAAGACTGTTTCATATAACATCTGTTTAACTTATAACAAGAGCACGGAGTGATGGTAGCATCTTCTCTTTCAGTATAGAGCAGTACATCTGTGAATTCATGATGCCATCAATGAAATGCAGCTCCCCGACACCAGCAGCACTCATGCAGTCCCACATAAGGACACTGCCACCACCATGTTTCACTGTAGGCACCATGCATTTTTCTTTGTATTCCTCAGTATATACAGTTTTGAAGCCATCAGTTCCAAAAACATTTATCTTGGTCTCATCACTCCAGAGTATAGAGTCCCAGTAGTCTTCATCTTTGTCTGCATGGGCTCTGGCAAACTCTAGGCGGGCTTTTTTGTGCCTGGGCTTTAGGAGAGGCTTCTTCCCGTGTCACAGGAAATAGTCACCCCAGTTTGGCTTTCTACTTCTTTAGATAACTGCAGTGAACTTGCATGCCGATTTTCTTCAACGCTTCTCATCAGAAGATGCTCCTGTCGAGGTGTTAACCTCCGTGGACGACCTGGACGTCTCTGTGAGATGGTTGCAGTTCCATCTTTTTAAAATTTTTGTACCACTTTTGCTACAATATTCTGACTGATAAGTAAAGCTTTGCTGATCTTCTTGTAGCCTTCACCTGTCTGGTGTAAAGAAATTATTTTCTTTCTCAGGTCTTGTGACATTTCTCTTTCATGTGGTGCCATTGCTGACAGCATGGAATGGGAAGGGGTTTTAACACCCTTTTATAGTCAACTGTCTGCTGGACACCTGTGTAATGAACTGTGGTTGAATTCTTGTTAAATTAGACATTTGTAGTCTAAAATCCTATAGAGACTTTCAGTGGGGTGTACTCATTTTTGCATCACCCTAATTTGAGTAAAACTGAATATGTTGTTCTCTAAGTTATATTATTAACCTTACTTTAAAGTTATAAGTTAAACAGATGTTATATAAAACTTAGTTTTGTCAACATTTTGGAAATTGTTTTTGTGTTCATTGAGATATTGTTTAAAATGTTACTTTTCAAAGGGGGTGTACTCATTTACGCTGAGCACTGTATATAAATTTATATGTATATATATATATATATATATATATATATATATGAAGAGTTTGATTCCAAAACACTATAACTCCATTTTGATTCATTTGAGTAAAAAGGTGTTTTCTTTTCCAAGAAAGTGGCAAGATGAAAACCATTCTTTTCTGTTTCAAACTTTCACATAGCATCTTTTGGTTATAAAAACATTAAAAATTAAAATCTAAATCTTAATTTTAAAAGGCTTATTATAAAAACGGATTATTTTTTTTCCCAAAATGCAATAAATCCACTTTTTTTTTTTTTTTTAAATGCAATTAATCCATCAATATAAAAGTTATTTTTCATATTGAAAATATACAACAAAGTTGATTCACACATATGACAGCCTCTGAACTTTGTCAATACTAATCTTATATACAGGCATTTTACTAAACATACATTTAGTCATCGCTCCCAAAATCCATTCAACGAGTCATCTTATTAATGTTATAAATGAATTATGTCTCCGTTTGTCATTACCGATTATTCAGTATCTGGCGCCACCGCACGGTTAAAATAAACACATTTACAGAGTACATTGGTATTAAAAATGGCTTTGCTGTCAAAATTATTCATTTTTCTGTTTTTGTTGATCACAAAGTACAAAGCAGTACAAATTACTGTTTACAGTGCGTGGAATGGTGCGTTGTGATTGGTTGAGCGGATATATCGCATTCTGCAGAGAAAGGAGAGTGGCGTTTGTCGCGTTTTGGAAAGAAAGGGAGAAAACATGACAGAATAACACGACAGATGTGGAATTGTGCACAAAATTAATAAATGACTTTTCAATACCGATTTTGGCGGAAACTCAATTTCTTTGAAAATGGATTTTATCGCGTTTTGGAACCAAACTCTTCATATATATATATATATATATATATACACACACAGTCATGTGAAGAAGAAAGGACACCCTTTAGAATGTTATGGTTTTACGTATCAGAACATCTGGTCTTTAGCAGGTCTTAAAATTAGGTAAATACAACTTCAGATAAACAACAACACATGACATATTACACAGTATCATTATTTATTTAACAAAAATAAAGCCAAAATGGAAAAGCCATGGGTGACAAACTAAGGACACCCTATGATTCAATTGCTTGTAGAGCTATTTTTAGCAGCAATAAGTTGAAGGAATCGTTTTCTGTATGAATTTATCAGTCTCTCGCATCGTTCTGGAGGAATTTGGCCCACTCTTCTTTACAACTTTGCTTCAGTTCATTGAGGTTTGCGGGCATGTGTTTATGCAAAGCTCTCTTAAATTCACACCAAAGCATTTCAGTTGGGTTGAGGTCTGGACTTTGACTGGGTCATTGAAACACTGTGATTCTTTTCTTTTACAGCCATTCTGGTGTAGATTTGCTGGTGTTCTTACGATCATTGTCTTGTTGCATGATTCAATATTGGACAAGCTTTAGCTGTTAGACAGATGTTTTCACATTTGGCTCTAGAATACTTTGATATACAGAGGAGTTCATGGTCGATTTAATGGCTGTGAGGTGCCCAGGACCTGTGGCTGCAAAACAAGCCAAAAATCAACAACCCTCCACCAGTGTGATGGACAGTTGGTATGGGGCGTTTGTGCTGATATGCTGTGTTTGGTTTTCGCCTAACTTGGCGCTGTGCATTATGGTCAAACATCTCCACTTTGGTCTCGTCTGTCCAAAGTACATTATTTAAGAAGTCTGGAGGTTTGTTCAGATGCAACTTTGCAAACCTAAGCCGTGCTGCCGTGTTCTTTTTAGAGAGAAGAGGCTTTCTCGTGGCAACTCTTCCGAGCATGCCATACTTGTCCCATCTTTTTCTAATCGTACTGCCATGAACTTTAACATTTAAGATGTTAACTGTGACCTGTAGAGTCTGAGGTGTAGTTCTTGAGTGTTTTGCGATTTCTCTGAGTATTACACGGTCTGACCTTGGGGTGAATTTGCTGGGACGTAAATTGTTAATAATTCCTCACTGTAAAAGGTTGGACTTCAAAATGTTTGGAAATGGCCGTATAACCCTTCTCAGATTGATGCGGATGTCTTTCTTCCTTGGCATTGTGTTAACACACCTGAAGGCTCCAGGCCAGCAAACTGCCAAAACTTCTGTTTTTTTTATAGAGGTGCTCACGCTTGCTGATGATCAATTATCAAAGACATTTGATTAGTAGCGCCTGACTGCTACTTACCCTCTTATTTCCTATGTTAACAGTAAGGGTGTCCTTAGTTTGTCACCCATGGCTTTTCCATTATAGCCTAGTTTTTGTTAAATAAATAATGACAGTTTAATATGTCATGTGTTTTTGTTCATCTAAGGTTGTATTTACCTAATTTTAAAGGGAACCCCTGGTGTTAAGACTTGTATGGCTTAATATAATGTAAATGATATCTTTTACTGAAATATGTAGTAGAAAACCCATGAAAGATTTACGTTATTTAAAAAATTCATTACATATTTGGACCGATTTGGACAATGGGCGGCGCCATTTTGTTTGCGTTCTATGTCAATGACGTCAAATGGTTGCACTGTCAGCTTCTTACATTACTCTATGGCTATTTTTACCGCAACACAACTCGGAATATAATATACGATGCCACATTGTGCAGTTTTTGGTTGTAATTTTCAGTCGATGAGCCAAGAGAAGCGATGCAAGTCTCTACTGCTTTACTAGCAATAAGAGGAGAAAAGAATGGGACGTTGTGAAGAATGTGGACGAATAAAACTTCCTAAAGATCGCGTCTTTGTTCTCTTCACTTTAGCCCTGATGACTTTGAGGCTTTTAGTAGACCACAGCTGAAAGAGCTTACAGTTGCCGATGGATATAAGTGTATGCTTTAACCAAATGCCGCACCTGTCGTGGAGACTGACGAAGGTAAGCCTATCTGGATTGAGACAGATTGCCTCAAAGCTCATGTGCGCCGTGATGCACGAGATATCTGTGATCAGTAAAAGGCTGATCGTGTTTTAAAAGGAACCCCGCAGATATTAAGACCTGTAGCCTATACTAGATTACCGTTGCCCCAAAGTCACGTCACCGAAAGTAACAAATATGAGCTGCATTTTATTGGTCATCAGCTAATTTCAAAATCAAGACAGCAATCGGAGAGAGCACGGCAACAGCACTGGTAAGATCATTTAGTCTCATTACTTTTAATGAAGATGATTGTGTTGTGAGCGCCTGCGACTTACTTTCAGTTTGATTTGCGGCAGTTTGCATGTTGTCTTGCTGAATAGAAAATCAGCTGCAACATTATTTAACCTATAACGCTCTCACACGTTTATTTTTTTAGTATTTTTGGGAGGAGTATGTGGTTTCAACAACCAGATGCATTTAGACCTGTTCAGTTTTGACTGGAATGCGTCCCAGACCACCTCCTGAAGTGGTTTGAGTGATCGGATTTAAATCCGTCTCGAGTGCGTTTCGGGGGGCATTTAGACCTGGTGTTTTCACGATCGGATAGCTATCCGATCAGAGAAAACGCATGAAGTGACCAAGTGTAAACAGGCCCAAAGATGTGGTTCTTTAGGAAATTTTATTCGTCCACATTCTGCACAACTTCCCATTCTTTTCTCCTCTTATCGCTAGTAAAGCAGTAAAGACTTCGCTTCTCTTGGCTCATCGACTGGAAATTACAACCAAAAACTGCACAGTGTGCCATCGGATATTATATTTCGAGTTGTGTTGCGGTAAAAATAGCCATAAAGCAATGTAAGAAGCTGACAGAGTGCAACCATTTGCAAAATGGTGCCGCCCATTGTCCAAATATGTTATGAATTTTTTAAATAACGTAAATCTTTCATGGGTTTTCTGCTACATATTTCAGTAAGAGACATAATTTACGTTATATTAATCCATACAAGTCTTAACACCAGGGGTTCCCTTTAAGACCTGCCAAGGACCAGATTTATGTATCAGGACATAATTTTTTATTATGTCCTGATACATAAAACCATAGAATTAAATAGGGTGTCCTTTCTTTTTCACATGACTGTAATATATACACAGGATTAAATTGATAAAAAGTGAAAATACTGTTACAAAGGATTTTTATCCCAAATCAATGCTGTTCTATTACAATAGAAAACAGTTATTTTAAACTGTAATAATATTTCACAATATTACTGTTTTTACTGTATTTTTGATCAAATAAATGTAGCCTTGGTGAGCATACAATACTTTCTCCAAAAACATTAAAAACAAGTTAACTTGCTAAAACGTTTTTCTTTGTTTTAAATTCTGTGTGAACTATCCCATTAAAAATAGATGGGTTTGGTATAAAAGTCCCCTAAACCTGTTTAAATAAGAAATAACATCAAGCCATGCTGGTACTTCACAGACAGATGACACCAGTGTTTATATAAGTTATCCAGCTTTTAAAGTAGCCCTTATATGAAAGACATTTTCCGATAACACTGACGTAACACTAAGAGACTAGCACTAATTGGGTCTAATGTATCTTCTCTGCCGAGAAGCAGCGTTTATCCAATGCTGCGAATGGGAAAGCTGCTTATGCGCTGTCATAGCGAACATGCTGTGGCCTAAAGCATTGTTAAATAGCATCTCTATTACCTAATTAGCCCGTGGAGGGTTGCTGGCTCCTACACAAACATCATTAGAGAAGACCAGTGAAGGAATTGGCTGCAGTCAGAAAACAGAGGTGTCCTTAATGACCTCTACCCACCTTCCACCATCTCCCTCTGTGTGTCTGTATGAGCTGATGACTAAGATCTTTCTCTGGTCTTTGTCACTGTCTACTTCAATGTTTTTCCACCAGTGAACCCCTCAGTCGTGGCTTTGTCATGTTGTCAACAGAGCGGCCACATCTCCCACCAGCCAATCAATAGTGGATTAACATTACTAAAAGTCACAGTGCCACGCCACTCCACTCCAAATGCTGCAAAATCAATGTTCTTATGGGAAATGTTGAAAAGAGGGCAGCTCCTTGGTGTGCGAGTCCATTTCAAGAGTTTAGTTGCCTGTAAAAACCTCAGAGCAGCTCTGGTGTTCTGATATTCATAATGAACCATACTTCAGTTTGAACTTTTTTCTTTTTTCAAACTGCAGTACTCACTTCTTTGTAGTGCCATCTTAACCAGTGACTCAGAGCTACATAAAAAAGTTCTGACTCAAAGTCTGCTCACAATAACTAAAAAAAAAAATCAAGTACATTTCTTTTGTAAAACTCTAGTCTTATTTTACTCTATCTCCGCTAATCTTAAATATGTAACCACCACTTAAAGGATTAGTTCACTTTCAAATGAAAATTACCCCAAGATTTACTCACCCTCAAGCAATCCTAGGTGTATTTGACTTTCTTCTTTCTGATGAACATAATTGGAGTTATATTAATAAATATCCTGACGCGTCCATGCTTTATAATGGCAGTGAATGGGACCAACGAGTATGAAGCTCAAGAAAGTGCATCCATCCAAAGCAAAACGTACTCCACGTGGCTCCAGGAGGTTAATAAAGGCCTTCTAAAGTGAAGCGATGCGTTTGTGTAAGAAAAATATCCATATTTAACAAGTTATAAAGTATCTAGCTAGTTATAAAATATCTAGCTTCTGCCAGATCGCTTTCCGTATTCAACTTAGGAAGAAAGCCTTTTTTGTAAGTTGAATACGGAAGGCATAGGACGCAGTGTAAGCGTTTTGAACTGCAAGAGGCGTTACACTTTCTTCAAGTTGAATACGGAAGGTGATCTGGTTTGGTATGGATATTTTTCTTACAGAAACACATCGTTTCACTTCAGAAGGACTTTATTAACCCCCCAGAGATGTGCAGAGTATGTTTATGATGAATGGATGCACTTTCTTGAGCTTCATACTCGTTGGTACCATTCACTGCCATTATAAAGCTTGGATGCGTCAAGATATTTATTAATATAACTCCGATCGTGTTCATCAGAAAGAAGAAGATCAAATACACCTAGGATGGCTTGAGGATGAGTACATCTTTCAAAGTGTACTCCTTTGGCCATGAGTGCGGAAAGATGCGTTTGGCGCACACACTATCTAGTGGATTTTGTTTTCAAGAGCTTAAGTCACTCGCACAAATGCGCTGTTGTACGTGGACCGTCCGCAGGGTCTCAAAAGTTGGGCTGCATGCGGACGGGGTGTGCAGTCCTCCACGGACCCTCCTGATGTTGAAAATGACGTCATACGGACGGTGTGCGGACGCGGACGGCCGACGTATAATTTGAGCTTGAACATGATTCCATGCCCTAATATACTCACGGCAAAGTTCTTTTTCGTTCTTTGCTTAGAAGTAAAAAACAAGTTGGAAATACCTTTGCAGCAATTTACCGTTAACGAACATTCAGACGCCGTCCACGCTGCTGAGATTGTCATTTAGATTAATATGTAAATATGTGCTGTGTACTTTCATCTCAATAACAAAATAAACATCATGTTGACAGATGAGGTAATTAAAATTACACTGTTATGACAATTTGAATATACAGGTGCAAGAAAAAGTATGTGAACCACTTGCAGAATCTGTGAAAATGTGCAAAATTTTAACAAAATAAGAGAGATCATACAAAATGCATGTTATTTTTTATTTAGTACTGTCCTGAGTAAGATATTTTACATAAAAGATGTTTACATATAATCCATAAGACAAAAAAATAGCTGAATTTATTAAAATGACCCAGTTCAAAAGTTTGTGAATTGATTCTTAATACTGTGTGTGGTTACCTGGATGATCTACGACTGTTTTTTTGTTTTGTGATGGTTGTTCATGAGTCCCTTGTTTGTTCTGAACAGTTAAACTGAGCTCTGTTCTTCAGAAAAAATCTCCAGGTCCCAAAAATTCTTCAGTTTTCCACCATCTTTTGCATATTTGAACCCTTTACAACAGTGACTGAATGATTTTGAGATCCATCTTTTCACATGGAGGACAACTGAGGGACTCAAACACAACTATTAAAAAAGGTTCAAACATTCACTGATGCTTCAGAAGGAAACACGATGCATTAAGAGTCGGGGGGTGAAAACTTTTGAACAGGATGAAGAGGTCCAAATTTTTCTTATTTCGCTTGAATATCATTTTTTTTTCATTTAGTACTGCACTTCGGAAGCAACAGAAGATACTTGCATGTTTCCCGGAAGACAAATTAAATACAATTTACCTTGATCTTCAAATTCCAAAAGTTTTCACCCCCCATCTATTAATGCATCATGTTTTTTTCTGGAGCATCAGTGAATGTTTGAACCTTTATAAAAAGTTGTGTTTGAGTCCCTCAGTTGTCCTCAGTGTGAAAAGACGGATCTCAAAATCATTCAGTCACTGCTGTAAAGGGTTCAAATATGCAAAAAATGCTGGAAAACTGAAGAATCTGCAGGACCTGGAGATTTTTTCTGAAGAACAGAGCTCAGTTTAACTGCTCAGAACAAACAAGGGACTCATGAACAACCATCACAAAACAAAAAAACAGTCATTCAGGTAACCACACACAGTATTAAGAATCAATGGTTCACATACTTATGAATGGGGTTATTTTAATAAATTCAGCTATTTTTTTTTTTTTGGTCTTGTGGATTATATGTAAACATCTTTTATGTAAAATATCTTACTCAGGACAGTACTAAATAAAAAACAACATGCATTTTGTATTATCTCCCTTATTTTGTTAAAATTATTAACATTTTCACAGATTCTGCAAGTGGTTCACATACTTTTTCTTGCAACTGTAAAGTTTGAGACTATAGACTGTATAGATCTGGCTATGTGAGACTATAGTTTGAATTAATCCCTTTTCTTTGAATGACACATTGACATTACAGTACAGAATAGCTCTTTTGGCATTATGCTGAACATTGTATAAGCATTTGTTTAATGTGTTATTGAAAGCGTAACTGTCACACCCGTTCATATAAAAATCAGTTTACAGGCTTTAATAGACAACCTCAAAAGTGGGGGAAAGTGGCAATAAAAAAAAGCGATTGGCAATAAAAAAGCGATTAATACATAAAAATTCTTACATGTAGCCCCTATAAGGGAAATGAATGGCAGTCGTGATAAAATAGAATACAATTTTAATATTTTGCCAACTGTTTTGTCTATCTTAAAATAACAGCACAAAGCAGAACAAATAGCAGCACATCTGCCACATCTTAATTTACTCTATCTACTCTAGTCTTAAACAGGTAACCAACACATAAATAAGATTTAGAAATGTAAAACATAATTTATATTCTGAGAAATGTGTGGCTTATTTCAAACAGTCCCTTAAATTGTTGAAACAATATTTTGAAAAATCACAATTTATTTAAGGGAAATTAATGGCGGTCATGATCATGATCAAAATCAATAAGTAAATAAATAAAATATAATCATTTTATATTTATTAATTTTTTTATTTTAGATGCTGTTTCTAGAACGTTTTTAAAACATTGTACTGCAACTGCAACTAAAAAGCAATGTTGTGAAATGTTGTAAAAATGTTTTGTGTTTGCAGGGATGGAGCTGCAAAGTGAACAAAGGCAGAAGATAATTGGAAATGAGAAGGTACAGCAGCTCTCTTACCTAACACCACCAGCTCAGCACCAAAATAAATGATTCCATGTTTGTTCTCAGCGACACACTGATACATGCCAGCATCTGAGAGGTTTACAGAGCTGATTGTCAGGGCTCCGTTCTCTATCTGTATCCTGTCCTGTGACACAGAAGAACAGCAATGAAAAGCATTTTAAAATAGCTGTGCATTCAACTTAAACAACAAAGACTGAAGTTTAGTCATTATATAATCAATAAAACTGTGTTATATACATTTAACAGAGCTCTCCTGCTGAGGATCTGATCTGAGAATCATTGCACTGTCAACCCAGATCTAATATGCTGAATTTTACCTCGGCTGCCAGCAGTTCTCCATTCTTCAGCCAGCTGTATGAAGGCTTGGGCTTGCCATTGGCCTTACACTCCCAAAACAATCTCTCTTCAATTGACAAAGCGTTGTCTCGCATCGTCTGAACCCACTGAGGTTTTGCTAAAAAAAACAAAAGTAAATAATTTTAATTGCATATTTTAAAGGAGACCTATTATGCCCCTTTTACAAGATGTAATATAAGTCTCTGGTGTCTCCAGAATGTGTCTGTGAAGTTTCAGCTCAAAACACCCCACAGATCATTTATTATAGCTTGTCAAATTTGCCCCTATTTGGGTGTGAGCAAAAGCACACCGTTTTTGTGTGTGTCCCTTTAAATGCAAATGAGCTTCTGCTCCCGGCCCCCTTTCCAGAAAAGGGTGGAGCTTTAACAGCTTGCGCTGCGGGTTGCTCAACAACAACAAAGCTGGAGAATCTCACGCAGCCAAAATGATGTCTAATGGTCTAATTTTTTTTTTTTTTTCCAAAATATCTCCAGAAACGCTCCTTTTTTAGCAATCGAGCTTTCCAGGGTCAACTTGCAGGCTATCCAAGCTAATGAGACTCTAAATAGTGTTTTGTGCTCATGTGTGCAGCCAGCGATAGACCAGTTAGCATGCTTTGCTCCAACTTTTGCCATGGCGTTAGAACTGGTACACCATTGTCACTTGTGAAAACAAAATGGCGGTGATGTGAGTGGAAACATGCAGATTAAGGTACGGTAATATTCTGATCCCCTTCCTACGTCACAAAGGGAGCGAAATCTGGGTTGTCCTTTTTCACATTTTTTGGGTTGGTAGATGCACCAGGGACCCAATCATAGCACTTAAACATGAAAAAAGTCAGATTTTCATGATTTGTCCCCTTTAATATTTTTATACTATATTTACACACTACTGGTCAGTGCAATTTTTTTATGCTTTTGAAAGTCTCTTATGCTCACCAAGACTGCATTTGTTTGATCAAAAATATTGTAATATTTTAAAATATTATTACAAATTTAAAATAACTGTTTTGTATTTGAATATATTTTAAAATGTAATTTATTTCTCTGATGTCAAAGCTGAATTTTCAGCATCATTACTCCAATCTTCAGTGTCACATGATCCTTCAGAAATCATTCTAATATGCTGATTTGCTGCTCAAGAAACATTTATTATTACTATCAATGTTGAAAACAGAAGTTCAAAAGAACAGCGTTTACTTGAAATAGAATCTTTTGTAACATCATAAATGTCTTTATTGTCATGAATTTAATTTACTGTCAAGTTCTTATTTATATATAGGGACTTTAATATCATAGAGACTCGGGGTTGTGTTGATTTGATCTAGCAACCACCTAAATATACAATGATTTCGGAGTTTGGCCTTGCTGAGGCATGGACACTCTTTTATCTGATTAATTGAAAGCACAAAATGTCAATAATTACTTGATCTATCTGTCTTCCTGCCAATGGAAAAGGTGACAGGTTTCCATTCATGCCCCCATTTCTGTAACAGTCCTGTCTGAATTCATGATTGAACCATCACACGGTTCTATAATGTGATACTCTTCTCATGTTGTGTTGTAGATTCCCACCAATCACACAAGGTCCATGTAAGCATGCCTATAGATTAACCATCAATTACTATTCCTGCTAACATCGCTTGCAGATTTTGTGGCAACTAAGCACTTAATTGATTGATCGCAGTCACATAGTGATTGACTCATCAAGAAAACTTATCAGCTTTCCCAAGAATTAATTAAACACAAGCAGCTGACCAACCTTGCAACTGTTGTCAATTCTTTTTTCTGTGTTTTGGCCTTTTTCAAAGAATCTGAATTATACAAGGACGCTTGCACTCTGACAGCACTGTGAAGAAAAGCTTTTGAGTTTTGTATCGTTCGTGGAGGCCAGGTCTTTTCAGAAGAAGGCCAGAGCTGCACCTGCCCCTCCAATCTTCTCAGTAAGTCATATATAAACCTTGAACTCACATTCACGATTACAAAATTTCATCAGGGAACTGAGCTTAGAAGTGTTGTGTACACAGATGTCAGTGGAAAGAACACCTTTGAAATCCCAGCAGTCAAATGCAATAGACCTATGCTGATTTGCACCAGAGTTTTGTTTGTATCGTATTTCACTAATAGGATTTTCCTTCTTTGTATATATATCCATTTTATTTGAATCAATAACACACCACATGCGAAAGGTTCCCATACCTATGAGATATCAAGTAGCTGTTCTATCGATGGAAAATGGCAGGTAATGATTCTCATATGCTTGTTTCTAGCGCCTAATAATCCATTGAGTCATATCTTGTCTCCAAAAATGGGACAATGAGTGCTTGAGTTCCAGATAGACTTACATTTTGTCCATATTGAATCTCTTTGAAACAGATTTTGGTGTTAGATTTAGAACTGAAGCTAGATCTTATAAAACTGAGGTAAAATAATGAATAAATTGGAGAGTAAAATGGCTTTATAATTAGAGTCGACCTAATTGCAGCATCTGAGTTGCTAATAACAAGTACCATAATTAACTAAAATATAATGATAATGAATAACACACCAGAGGTGAGTTGAGTTCTTCATGAATGTTTGATATCTAACTGAACATCCATCCATCCATCCATCCATTATAAAGCAAATAACTCTCTATCTATCTATCTATCTATCTATCTATCTATGATTTGGCTCTATAAAACTGTAACTATTGCCATCTGACACCTTTCTGGATCAACGAAAGTTTCTCAAATGATAGCATTTAGCACTGCTGAGTCTTGGCACGATTCAACATTACTCTGCCAAATCCATTACGTGAGCTCAGTTTATTTTGGTCTTTACTATGCAGTTATGGAAAATATAAGAAAGTCCAGACAGGGCAGAAAGTTATCAGGAAGTAATTCACTGCAATTGTGAAATGACTGAACTGGCAGGGTTCCTTATGGTAAGCGCTGGCAAGAATTTGAATGGTTATTACAACAATATTATACATTAAATATGTTTTAAATTATCAGCAAGCATTATAGGGTTAGTTCACCCAAAAATGAAAATTCAGTCATTATTACTCACCCTCATGTTGTTCCACACTCATAAGACCTTCGTTCATCTTCAGAACACAAATTAAGATATTTTTGATGAAATCCGATGGCTCAGTGAGGCCTGCATTATAAGACAGCAAGATAATTAACACTTAAATTAAAATGAATTAAAACAGTTCATGTGACTACACTGGTTCAACCTTAATGTTATGAAGCGACGAGAATACTTTTTGTGCGCAAAAAAAACCCAAAAGGAATTTATTCAACAATGTCTAGTGATGGGCGATTTCAAAACACTGCTTCATGAAGCTTCGTAGCTTTTGTTTCGAATCAGTGGTTCGGAGTGTGTATCAAACTGCCAAAGCCACGTGAACCATTGAATTTTCTAAATGTTTCGAAACACTTATGACGTGACGAAGCCTCATTTACTAAAATCACGTGACTTTGACAGTTTGATACACGCTCCGAACCACTGATTCGAAACAAAGGATTCATAAAGCTTTGAAGCTTCATGAAGCAGTGTTTTGAAATCGCCCATCACTAGATATTGTTGAATAAATTCGTTATTTCGTTTATTTGGCGCACAAAAAGTATTCTCGTCGCTTCATAACATTAAGGTTGAACCACTGTAGTCACATGACCTGTTTTAAATATGTCTTTAGTACCTTTCTGGGCACTGAAAGTGTTAATTATCTTGCTGGCAATAGAGGCCTCACTGAGCCAGCGGATTTTATCAAAAATATCTTAATTTGTGTTCTGAAGATGAACGAAGATCTTACGGGTGTGAAATGACATGAGGGTGAGTAATTAATGACAGAATTTTCATTTTTGGGTGAACTAAACCTTTAAGAAACAATATGGCAAAGACAACCAGCTTCTATAACTGCTACTATTATCCAGTCAGTGTGTAACAATACTATAAAACAATACAATGGATTAGTACAATGGATAAAACAAGCAAAACAAACTACATGTACAGTAGGACCATGGATACACTGTACATTTTTTCCATATTTACAGTCTGTACTTATGATATATTCCTGGCAACTCATTGCCATTCTTTCAGCCATTTTTACAGTAGTATTTGTACAATGTCACCATAATGATAAAACCATTTATGTTATTATACCACAGTGGAGTGGTATTGTTGTGCCACGGCAGAAAATGATCTAGCTTGCATTGGAATATTTGTAAAATTCTAAATACAATATTTCATTGCAAAATCCTGGTCATTGTTATAGAAAAAACTGATAATACCATGTGCACTAAATATACAGTAGTATATTACAGCAGTATATACTATGAGTCAAATAATTATACCGTGGAAAGACAGTCGTCCTTGCACAGTGTTCTTTCCCATCTTATTCTCTGCCACACATTCATAGCCTCCGGCGTCCTCCTGCTGGAAACTGGGAATCTCCAGTACTACATTTGAGTTCTTCATCTTCACCTTGCTGGGAAACGGCACTCCATTTGCTCTCCTCCACGTTATCTCTGGAACTGGGCTGAACATATGAAAAAAACTATGATGAGTAGTAATCTTGCAAAAGCGAACAATGAAAAAGCTACAAAGAGAAGAAAAAAGGAAAAGAGATAGGGGAACACAAAAGATGAAGATAAAGAATGGAAATTTCGTATAATTTCATTATTTTGTAGATTACTGTCATTCCTACTCATATCTCAGCTCTAACATTCTAAATGAGATACATTTCCTCATAAGACACCATCTCATTTCTTTTTGCAAGGAAAACGTATATGGCTCATCCACTAATGGGATCAATTGAGACAGAAAAATTGCCTCAAGGCAAAAACTAGACTGTTATACTGTATTTCCCAAACAGACTTTGACAAGCATGTTTAAAAGGTGGTGAGAAGAGGTGGAAAAGGGCCAAGTTGAAAAACACATTAAGCTCAGTGACAGAGTACCATTAAAAGTCGGGCATCAGTAACTACAAAAGGGTGAAGAATTCCACTTACTTCCCCAAAGCAAAACACTCCAGTGTCACAACTGATCCCTTTGCAGCCGGAACCATGTCAGAGAAATGAACCTCTATTTTCGGCTCATATTCGCCCATTACGCCTATGAGGGAAAAAACTTTCTGTTATTTTTCCATTCATGATTCATTCACTGATTATGTATAATAATAGAGAATGCATTATATGTTAAATACGAAACATTGTTATTAGGTGAACGCTGGCTTCTTCTGAGAACAAGCAGCTAAAACAAAGGCAACAAATAATTCATACCAATCTGGAGTCTGACACTACGCAGAGACGTGTGGTGTTTGCTGCAGTTTTTACAGTGTCTGTAAATATTTTATCCAGCCATTGTTTATGTTTACTTTATGGCAAAGTATATTTAGGACTGTGAAAGCGTTTGGCTGCTATAAAACTAATTTACACTGTTTTTGTAAAAAAAAAAAAAAAAAGTGTTTGCATGCTGTCAAGTCGACACCAAAGAAAGTGTTCTCGGTGTTGCTATCAAATCCTAAGCAATATAAATTAGTGTTATATTTAAATTCTAAATACAAAGACAGATGCATTGCTGTTTTTGTTGATTTGAATGCTATTTTCAAATATGCTATTGAATCGTGTCGTGGGTTTCGTGATAACAGAGATGGAATGTAAACGCATAATTTACACGACTGAAAGAGCAAAAAGTTAAGAGATGAAATCTCCAATAACAACTTACAGTATTACATATCATCGATGCAGAGAAAAGAACACAACCATGCAGACAAGTAAATGCTGTTATCACTGTTTTCCATGTTCGTGAAGTAAATATGTTTACATGGCTTTTTAAAAATGCCGGGTGCCGGTGTTTGACATGTGTTTGACCAATCAACGTACACTTACGTCATTGATAGTTCCTATAGTGCTGGTTTAGACTCTACTCTGAAGTAGAAGCTGATTTAGTTCCCCCAAAAGGAGTTCCTATATAGAACTAAAATTGTTCCTAGTTCCTGCAGTGCGAAAATGGCAAAATCTGGGTACTTCAGTCAATAGTTCTAGGAACTATGAACAGGTTCCTCCGGTGTGAAAGCAGGGCTAACTGCTAAAGCTAACAAGCCAAACTTTGACCCCTTGGTATCAGTAACCTTCATGGCATCTCACACAATATTGCCAGCCGCAGGTGGGATATCTTCTCCCAGACAGACACAGAATATTCAATAATGTAATGATTGCTCGATGTTACAAAAATTTACAAAAAATGATTCAATAATGTAGTAGTTCCACATACTTTGCAATATTTTTGTCAGCATCTCAGTTTTTCAAAAATCTTTTTTGTTTTATACCCTGTTTACACCTAGTATTAAGAAGCATTTTCGTCAATCCAATTAAAGTGGACGACGCTAAATACAGATGTAAATGGGATCTAAAATACTTTAAGCTTGTCCACTTTCGACCACTTCCAGAGGAAGTAAAAAAACGCAATTGACGGGATTGCTTTCGTAGTGGAAACTGTTATGTGGTCGAATGCATTCGAACAGCTGCAGAAGACCGCCTACTCTCTGCCTATACTGACTTAATACGTAAACATTATGAGAAGTGCGCTAGCCAGACGAGATTTAAACTTTGTCGGCTAAAGACCCAAGTTTAAAGGTTTGAAGACGAAAAATGTACCAAGCACAATGTTCTCCACCATTCCTGATTTCTAACAAGCACTCACAGTGTTCGCCGTTGTCTTGCAGCTATCAGAGCAGAAACGAAAGCTACTTCTCTCCGTATGTTTTTCCGTAGTCTCCGGTCCCATTCATATGTAAATTGTGCAAGCTTATTTCGTCCATTAGATCAACATATCTGAAAAAGCCCATACATTTAGCCACACATAGACCCTCCCCTCGAAGAAATCAGGACAAAAGTGGTCGAAAGTGTACAAAAGAGATGGGTTAAAACACCAGGTGTAAATGGGAATGTCTCCCTCATCTACTTGTGATCTTAATACCAGATGGAAACAGGACCTTTTTAGTCAGTGCTTAAACGGAATGGGGTGGGGTGTTCATCAATGCTTTGAAGTCAAGCTAATTGAATCAATGAAATCTAATATGGAACCAAATGAATTCCCACTACTGTAAATTATCCCTCTACTTGATTTATTACAAAAAACATATATTTGTTTATTCCACCATGGGAATGAAACCCATGTCCAAAAAAACTTCTGCTGTAAGCCCAACTAGATACTGCTTGTTTCTAATGTTGCATAAGAACGTGTTAATAATTTAGTTAGTGTGAGCTCTTGATGTTTTCTAATATTTAATATTACTTGAGCAGGGTTGTGTTAATGAAGTTTTAATTATATTATTTTCACTTGATGATGTTTTATTAACAAAGGTCGGGAGGAACACGCTCAAGTGATCTATCCAATCAGCATGAGAGGAGGCCTATATATATATATATATATATATATATATATATATACATAGACGACTCACCTATGTTCCTAGACAGTTTTCAGCATCCCTCTGCCGCCCCGATTCCTCACTATTGGCTAGTTCCTATCCTAACCAGGGATACGAGGGGAGTACTCTGGGTTTGGGCCAAATTCCGAGTTCGGAGCCTCCCCTCGAACAGCACACCAAACACGCATACTCTCTTACTCTGTCTGATTATTTGTAGGTGTGAACTTGTGAAATACACTACATTAAAGTGGTTGATTTATTTAATTTTATATTTACGGGGTGGAAGATGGAGCTGGAATGAGTGCTCTGACACAATTCAAACAAATCTGATGCCAACTGCATCAACAGGTCAACCAAACCCTATTATGATTCAGCTTCTGCCTACTAAATTGCGCACTGAAAAAAAAAAGTTGATATTTACCATCCGTTCGTAGTACCAGAGGGGTCGGGGAGCTGAGGACTTTGCCTTTAGTGATGCGGTTTACCACCACGCACGTGTAGTTACCCACATCCGAAGGCTCCACTTTGGCGATGTAAAGGTTTCCAGTCTCCTGAGAGACAAAGCGACGATTGTCTTGCTGAACAAAGTAAGGGTACTCGTTGAAGACCCATGCAAATGAGAGATCTGGAAAGGAGATGAGACACAGAACATATATAATTCAAAACAAATGAACTAAGCTAGCCAAACATTCTTGGGAGCTTAAATGAAAAAATCTTTTTTTTCTTTTTGGTATTATCATTTGGGCACCAATCCCACTTTTCTTTCCCAGTAGCACTTCTGAAATCTGACCCATGGTATTAGAAGCCTAAGACATCCTTATAAAACACAACAAAGAATGTCCAAGCCAAACTCTCTCTCTATATATATATATATACAGGGGGTACGGAAAGTATTTAGACCCCCTTAAATTTTTCACTCTTTGTTATATTGCAGCCATTTGCTAAAATCATTTAAGTTCATTTTTTTTTCCTCATTAATGTACACACAGCACCCCATATTGACAGACAAACACAGAATTGTTGACATTTTTGCAGATTTATTAAAAAAGAAAAACTGAAATATCATATGGTCCTAAGTATTCAGACCCTTTGCTGTGACACATATATTTAACTTCCATTTCTTCTGATCATCCTTGAGATGGTTCTACACAGTAGAAGTACTGTATATACAGTATCTCACAGAAGTGAGTACACCCCTCACATTTTTGTAAATATTTTATTATATCTTTTCATGTGACAACACTGAAGAAATGACACTTTGCTACAATGTAAAGTATTGAGTGTACAGCTTGTATAACAGTGTAAATTTGCTGTCCCCTCAAAATAACTCAACACACAGCCATTAATGTCTAAACCGCTGGCCACAAAAGTGAGTACACCCCTAAGTGAAAATGTCCAAATTGGGCCCAATTAGCCATTTTCTCTCCCCGGTGTCATGTGACCCTTTAGGGTTACAAGGTCTCAGGTGTGAATGGGGAGCAGGTGTGTTAAATTTGGTGTTATCACTCTCACACTCTCATACTGGTCACTGGAAGTTCAACATGGCACCTCATAGCAAAGAACTCTCTGAAGATCTGAAAAAAAGAATTGTTGCTCTACATAAAGATGGCGTAGATTGCCAAGACGCTGAAACTGAGCTGCAGCACGGTGGCCAAGACCATACAGCAGTTTAACAGGACAGGTTCCACTCAGAACAGGCCTCGCCATGGTCGACCAAAGAAGTTGAGTGCACCTGCTCAGCATCATATCCAAAGGTTGTGTTTGGTAAATAGACTTATGAGTGCTGCCAGCATTGCTGCAGAGGTTGAAGGCATGGGGGGTCAGCCTGTCAGTGCTCAGACCATATGCCGCACACTGCATCAAATTGGTCTGCATGGCTGTCGTCCCAGAAGGAAGCCTCTTCTAAAGATGATGCACAAGAAAGGCCGCAAACAGTTTGCTGAAGACAAGCAGACTAAGAAATTATTTCCTGTGGTCTGATGAGACCAAGATAAACTTATTTGGTTCAGATGGTGTCAAGTGTGTGTGGCAGCAACCAGGTGAGGAGTACAAAGACAAGTGTGTCTTGCCTACAGTCAAGCATGGTGGTGGGAGTGTCATGGTCTGGGGGCTGCATGAGTGCTGCCGGCACTCGGGAGCTACAGTTCATTGAGGGAACCATGAATGCCAACAGAGCATGATCCCCTCCCTTCGGAGACTGGGCCGCAGGGCAGTATTGCAACATGATAATGACCCCAAACACAGCTCCAAGACGACCACTGCCTTGCTAAAGAAGCTGAGGGTAAAGGAGATGGACTGGCCAAGCATGTCTCCAGACCTAAACCCTATTGAGCATCTGTGGGGCATCCTCAAATGGAAGGTGGAAGAGCGCAAGCTCTCTAACATCCACCAGCTCCGTGATGTCGTCATGGAGGAGTGGAAGAGGACTCCAGTGGCAACCTGTGAAGCTCTGGTGAACTCCATGCCCAAGAGGGTTAAGGCAGTGCTGGAAAATAATGGTGGCCACACAAAATATTGGCACTTTGGGCCCAATTTGGACATTTTCACTTAGGGGTGTACTCACTTTTGTGGCCAGCGGTTTAGACATTAATGGCTTTGTGTTGAGTTATTTTGAGGGGACAGCAAATTTACACTGTTATACAAGCTGTAGCAAAGTGTCATTTCTTCAGTGTTGTCACAATAAAAGATATAATAAAATATTTACAAAAATGTGAGGGGTGTACTCACTTCTGTGAGAGATAATATATATATATATATATATATATATATATATATATACACTTGGACCCAATAGGTGTCAGGTGCGTAGACACAAAGATTAAATGAGATGAACTTGCACACTTACTTGAAGTCCTGCAAATTTGTAAACATTTTTAGAGACCACAAGATATTTTATTTCACATATGTGTACAGCATATTTATGCTAGACTGACCTTTAAATCAAAAAAGTATATAGTATAAAAGCCTTACCTCCAGCATATGATGGTGTACCACAAAGTAAAACTACCCCCTGGCCTTCTCGCACAGAGACAGCGCTTTTTGTTTGAGTTTTTAAATTCAAGTCTGAAAGGTATGAAAAAACAGTCAGAAGATACAGCAGTGCTAGACGTGAGCATGAAAATGAAAATACCTAGGAGCTGATTTCTTCTATCTCAGCTTAACATGAAAAGACAACTATAAGTAAACCATTTGTAAAGCAGTAAACCATTTTTAATATTTACAGATCAGGATCCAACTGTCAAATGTAAGATAGAGAGGGTGACAAAATAAAGGAAACATCCACATAATATGACAACCATGTTCTGCCAGAACAGCTTCAATACACCTTAGCATTGATTCTACAAGTGTCTGGAACTCTGCTGGAGGGATGGAGCACCATTCTTCAAAAAGATATTCCCTTATTTGGTGTTTTGACATTGGTGGTGGAGAGTGCTGTCTAACACGTTGGTCCAAGGTGTTCAATTGGGTTGAGATACGGTGACTGCAATGGCCATATGATTCACACCATTTTCATGCTTATCAAAACATTCTGTCACCACTCAAGCCCTATGGATGGGGACCATCCTGGAAGAGGCCACTTCCATGAGGATAGAAATGGTTCATCATAGGATAAAGTTCCCTCCAAGGGGACAAGTGAATGCAAACCATGCCAGCAAAATGCCTTCCGCAGCATAACAGACCAACCAGATTTTTATTAACTTTGTCACTTATCATCGCTATGTTTTGGTCTGAAATGTTATTTATCAGTCGTCTCTGGTCTGATCTTCTTTTTTGCTTTGAGTTTCTGGGTTTCTGAAGTCTTTCTGCTGCTCGGCTGCTCTGACCTCACTGTTGTCTCTGTGAGAAGGTCCAGGATGGTCATCATCTCTGGATGTTTCTCCAAGTAATGGAGGAGAAAGGTCAGCAGGTGTTCTGGATCCTCCAGATCTGACTTCACTGTTGCCTCTGTGAGAAGATCCAGGCTGTTCATCATCTCTGGATGTTTCTCCAGTGATGCTGGAGGAGAAAACATTGAGCTGAGGGAATCACTTGAAGAATCAGAATCAGAGAGATGGTTTGATCTCTTCATTTTCCATTTTCTGCCTTCTAACCTGCCAGAAGTCTTTCTTTTTCTTTCAATGCCCTATCTCATCTCAACCTGCTTTGGTCAGCAGGTATTCTGGTCTGATCTCACTGTTGTTGACCTGGTGAGATGGTTCAGATTGTTCATAATCTGTTCTCCTTATGTGTTTCCGGTGGGTTATTATCAATATACAAATGATAAAATGCAAGGGGTGACACATACAAAGTGAAGGAACAGACATCTGAAATACAGGTCAGCATGGAGACCAATGGGTTGTGTTGAGCACCAGGTGTCTGGGGATTGATCTTACACACAAATGGTGGACGAAACCATTGAGGTCACGTCCTAAGAGATGTGGAAAGCGTATTCGTAGAGTCCTCGCCAACAAGCTCTACATTAATCACATATTGGTTTATAAGCGTTTCATTATCAAAGTCAACAAGAAAAAATGAGACTGTAGGGGCGATTAAAAAATAAACTAATGTGGAAGGCCCCATTATTGATCTCAACTGGACTCTAATCATCTGAACTGCTGAAATAGCCAAAACGACTATTATCAATAGAAGTCAGTGAATACTGTTATCCCATCTTAACTTCTGCTGTTATGACCCTCTGAAATTCTTCTAGAGCCTCCCCTGCTAAAATAAAACATTTTTTCATAACAACTGAACACATTCAGGCAACTATAAAAATGAAGGTAGAGTTTAAATGAAAGGTTTTCTCAGAACAAGGATAATTTTCACACCTTTTCATACTTTACAGGTTTGGAAAACAAAACAAAACAAAAAACTATACCAGGGTAAATTGTAAAGGTACATGGGAGACAACAAATGTAAGGTATTCGCTGGTCTGAAAATGCATTAAACAGTACAAACATCTGTCAAAGCACTTTCCAGGGCAAGCCACGTACAAACTATATGCTTAAAGTGTTTGTTTAAAGCGCTTAATGTAACACTTAACATGACGCATCTTCATGTTTCGGGCAGCTTGGATTGTGCATTTTTCCCGCACATTGCTCACACTGTGACCTGCACTATTTTTCAGATACATTTTATCCATTAAAATGAATTATTCACTGCTGTAAAATGAAAGGTTGTCCATGCACAGCGTTTGCATTTGTTGTTGATTATTTTTATTATTATTAGTTCAATCATGACAGCTCTCGAAGTGAGTTATTTAACCAGCATTTAATGGCATGGGGCATGGAATGCTCGATTTTCGGCAGACAAGATCTGCTACGCAGCAGCTGCTGCTGAGCAAACACAAGAATTTGTTCAGCTTAGTTAAAATAACATGGATAAATGGCATGCTGCTGAAAAATCTATTAAATCCCCCCACAGCAGATCTCTACAGGTGGAGCTGGGGAGGAGGAGCGGTAAACAGACATTTTCATAATCTTGCAGCAAGGCAATCGCAGGATAGAGTAAGAATATATGTGGCTGGATGGAATAGGAAGCACATCTCGTTGGCGAATGACATGAACTAAAATGTACACGACAATTTTAGTTTCAATATAATATTACATATACTGTTTTATTTTGAGTCAAATTAGTTAAACGAGTTAAATGTATTGAACGTATTTAGTTATTGTCAGTCATTAAATGCAATAGAAATCAACCAATTTATAACACAAATTCAATATTTTTAACATTTCTAAAGTTGTTTATACTGTACGTATGTTAATAATGTATTTTTGTTAATAATGTCTATACAAACATACAAAAATATATGTGCACTAGAGCTATAGATATAATACATATAACAATACAATCATTTATCTTCATAATCATTTATTTTCCTGTAGGAGCTATACGCATTAGCTGCATTAAGATGTTGATAACCCATTTTACTCATTCTTTAAGCTAGTCCAATATTGGCAGCATCCACTTTAACACCTGTCACCCTGCATTGAATGGCTGAAGTGCTAATACAGCATGCTAACGCACAGTCGATGACTCACATGCAAACTGGAGGCTAGCTCTTCTGCTAAGAATTGCTCCCTCTGGGTTGAAGGCAGTGCACTGGTATATTCCTCCATCCTGGGCCCGGTCCAGACTCCTAATGACCAAATTCCCCCCGGATAGCCGCCGACGGGAATCAGTACTGAGATTAATCAATGTGCCGTTCAGAGACCACCTACAGACACACAAACAGACAGATAATAGTGCACACAGCTCAATGTGTTATGATAATGGCTGATATTGAGTGATTTTTCACGATAACCTTTGAAATTGATTTTGTTTTGGATGTACAAATGTCATGTGGAATATCAATGTATCATTACAAAGCTGAATCAGATTGGTATTACACTTCATTCCTGATTCATTTCAATAAGAAAAGAAATATTTCAAAACCTGAACTGCCTATGAAAATCCGGCTGCATTGTGGTATAGTAAAGCCCATCTACATTTTTCTCATTGAATGTCCTGTTTCTAGGAAATGCATTATATTACACTAGGAAATGCATTATATTACAGAGGTAAAATGATTTGCAAATCGCGATTTGTGTTGACTTTTTATGTTAAACGGTTTCCCGCAGCTCCTTTTGCTGTCCTTTTCATTGTGTGATGATTAGCGCCGGAGAGTATCATCAATTCCACTTCCTCACACCTCATCTACGCCTATCATTAAGACCCAAGCCCACCTGAGGCTCTAACCACTAGCACGCATTTCAGAGGCCAGCCCACTAATACGGACAGATTTTCAAAGGGCGCAAGATCATTTGAGGATCCTGAGGCCTCGCTAGTCATTTACTCTGACAGGGCGTCAGCTGGGTTGAGCTCCCATGTGTCTGCACACCCCAGGAACAGATGCTGAGAGAAAAAGGGCCAAATGCTATGTGTTAATTCACTAGCAAGAGCAGTGGATGCAAAGAAGCTAAAAACAATATTTGAAGGCCCCATACATTTTCCAGGTATTCACGATTTACTGGATAAGGATTGTAAAAAATATATTTAGATGACGCATTCTCTGATGCTCAAGAAGGCAACATGATGCATTAAAGGTTTAGTTCACCCAAAAATGAAAATTCTGTCATTAATTATGTCGTTCCACACCCGTAAGACCTTCATTCATCTTCAGAACACAAATTAAGATATTTTTGATAAAATCTGATGGCTCAGTGAGACCTGCACTGCCAGCAAGACAATTAACACTTTCAATGCCCAGAAAGCTACTAAAGACACATTTAAAACAGTTCATGTGACTACAGTGGTTCAACCTTAATGTTATGAAGCGATGAGAATACTTTTTGTGCACCAAAAAAACAAAATAACAACTTTATTCAACAATATCTAGTGATGGGTGATTTCAAAACACTGCTTCATGAAGCTTCGAAGCTTTACGAATCTTTTGTTTTGAATCAGTGGTTCGGAGGGTGTATCAAACTGCCAAAGTCACGCGATTTCAGTAAACGAGGCTTCGTTACATCATAAGTGTTTTGAAACGTTTTGAATTTCAATGATTCACGTGATTTTGGCAGTTTGATACACGCTCCGAACCACTGATTCGAAACAAAAGATTCGTAAAGCTTCGAAGCTTCATGAAGCAGTGTTTTGAAATCACCCATCACTAGATATTGTTGAATAAAGTCGTTATTTTGTTTTTTTGGCGCACAAAAAGTATTCTCGTTGCTTCATAACATTAAGGTTGAACCACTGTAGTCACATGAACTGTTTTAAATGTGTCTTTAGTTGCTTTCTGGGCATTTGAAAGTGTTAATTATCTTGCTATCAATAGAGAGCCATCGGATTTTATGAAAAATATCTTAATTTGTGTTCTGAAGATGAACAAAGGTCTTACGGGTGTAAAACAACACAAGGGTGAGTAATTAATGGCAGAATTTTCATTTTTGGGTGAACTAACCCTTTAAGATCTGGGGGGTGTACATTTTTTTAATTAGATGATGAAGGTAAATTGTACTTTTTTGTCTTCTGGGAAACATGTATCTTCTATATCTTCTGGAGGGCAGTGCTAAATGAAAAAAAAAAAAAAAAAAAAAAAGAAGCAAAGCAACAGCAACAACTAATATTCAGATGGAAACCGTTTTTGAGTCTTCCACACTGATTTTTTTTCATGGGAGAAACAAGAGGCGCAGTTTAGAGGGAAAATTACTGACAAGGAAGGACATGAGCTGGTTTCCACCACCCACACTGCGAAATTCACAAATTTATTCTTAAGAATACACATTTACTGTCAAGTGCAGCTTTAGTGGATGGCACAACAGGTTAACCATACATCCATAACTGAGCAAATATGACAGAATATTACTTGACTTGATGCATTGGTTCCAGTCACAGCTTCTTAACGCTTTCACCCATGTATATTTATTATCTTTTCTTTTCACCATGTTTATCTCAAAGAGCAGCTGTATGTGTCAGGAACATAGCAGGGATCAGGGTAAGGGCCAAGAACAAAATGCTCTTGACATCTCAGAATGTAATAGCTTTCCCGCTCTGTTCAAATAATCAGCATCTTCTAATGCGAGGCCTTTCACGAGCAAATAAGAGTCGTTCGACGTCAATACGTGGTTTTCAGTTGGGTAAAAATAGTAGCGAGGCAAGTGAGGCCCGATCAAGGGCACTTGACACACAGCGGCAAATAGGTGACACATCCGTGCAGGATGTGATAGCAGGAGAAAACGGAGATCAAGTGAATGGAGGTGTGAAGTGGGGTTACGTTCGCCTCAGGGGTTTTCTGGAAAGTGCTGTTTCTCCAGTGTGGCTAAGGTTGAACTTGAGTCGACCCTGCTGTTCATATCAATTTTGTATGAGGGGGGGCAGCATCATTGATATGACTGCTGGTATGGGCTCCAAAGCACCAGGCTCATCTGCTCATCTCTCTGCTCTCCTCATGGTGCTGAGACCTTCAACACCTGTGGACCACTCTGGAGACCAGTCTCTGGCTGTGACGGCCAGCGTATGTTCCAGGGGAGCAATCTCTGCCTCCACATACACACACACACACACACACACACACACACACACACACACACACACACACACACACACTTTGTGGGCCAGCAATGCAGGCCAGCTGGTCTCAATACTTTTTGGATTTTCCAAATAAAACCAAAAAAAAAAAAAAAAAATTATGAACTGTATACACTAGAGCTGAGTGATATATTGAATAATACCAATATATTCATTATGATTATGCTGATGATATAAAATTATGCAACCTCAGATTGTGTTTAGATTGGATTAGTTTTGAAAAACTAAAGGGACAGTTCACCCAAAAATGAAGATTTGCAGTTAATTTACTCACCCTCAGGCCATCCAAGATGTAGGTGACTTTTTTTTTTTCCTTCAGTAGAACAGTAAAGAAGATTTTTAGCTGAAACCATGGTCCACTGTGATTCATATAATGGAAGTCAATGGGTGCCGTCACTTTGAGATAAAAAACAAAAAAAACCAAAACAAACATTTGTAGACAAAACAAATTTAATACCCGGCTTCTGACAATACATTGAGGTCTTAAGAAGTGAAACGATCAGTCTATGCAAGAATTGGTCATTATTTACAGCATGATTACCTGTAATCCACAGCCTCAGCAAAGAAAGAGTGTTTCACTTCTAAAGACCTCAATGTATCATCAGCAGCCGCGGGTATTAAATTTGTTTTATCTGCATATGTTTTTTTGTGTCTCAAAGTGACGCCACCCAATGATTTCCATTATTTGAATCACAGAGGACCCAACTCTAATTCAGCTTGAAAATCACTATATAGTACCCTTACAAAAAATAAATTTATTCAAGTGTGCTATTAGTAGGGTACAACAAGGCTAAAGGCGCCTTTGATTTTATTTTCCTCTAAACCACTATATGGCACAAAAAGTTGCCGCAGCACTTTCCTAAACATCCGCTTTTCAAGATGCATGTGCAAATTTGAACGCAATCACGGGTAGCAGCGCAAAGTTGATTCTGAGGTTTGAATTAATATTTGAAACTTAGCAATTAATCCGTGAAAAGCTTGCATTGCTTGAACACAGCGAAATGTGAAACTTTGCGCACAAGCTTGCATTTCCGTTCTGACACATTTGCATGTGTATGAATGGAAGTCAATGGGACGAAAAGTGCAGTGTGACCGCACCTTTATCCATTTCGTTGCGAGTGCCGGAAGCTTGCCGAGAGAGCCCGCCCACGCGCTCTTCTGATTTTTGATTGACTTTATCGAGTCTCATAGTCGCGCTGCATCTGGTGTGGACAGACAAATTGTTTGTCACTGGAATCTATCGCATCGCGTCTGGTAGGGGTGGAAGGAAAAAAAAAAAAAAAAAATCGATCCATTGATGCATCGCGATTCTCTCTCCAATTCGAGAATTTTTTTGCTACTTGCTTCTATGTTTTGGAGTTATATTAGTTTAAAATTCTTTACATACAATTGTTTTAATTAAATTTTTTCAATTCGTAATTATTTTAAAAAGTACTTCTAATAACTTATGTAATGATATGTAAATGTAAGGATTTTAAGATTTTCAAGTTGGTAAACTAATTAATTGATCATTTTAAAAAAAAAAGTAGATCAAAAATCATTTTGGAATCGGATTGTGACTCCCAGAATTGGATCAGATCGTGAGGTGACTAAAGATTCCCACCCCTAGCATCTGGTTAGGACATGGCGTAACCCCTAAAAAAATGTCACTTGTTGGTTGTTTTATCTTTAAATATAAATTTGGAATCCAAGTTGTAATCCATCCTAATAAAATCAACTTTGTTCAGTGGATGTAAATCAGAACTTTCCTTTTTTGTTTTTTTAGCAGTTTCACTGGAATATATTGTGGCCACAAAAATAAAGAAACACTTCCCACCACCACTGAACCACAAGGAGCACCCAGCAAAATATTCCAGCACCAGATCCCCAATCATTATCACACGCACTAATCAAAAATTCTGATCAATAACTGAAATTGCTTCCTTGTTATTAGAAACATTATCACTGCAAGCTATTTCAATAAGTGGAGGGACAAATTGCAAAACTTCCAACTGTAAATGATACTTATGCTTTTTAGTTGAAATGATGTCTCCTCTAATCCAGATTTATAGCCTACTGAATATTGTCCAAGCACAGAAATATATTGTAGTAAGCTATATCACTTAACCCTAGTATTCACCAAACCTAATGGATTTTTGTTCTAAATGCTTAAAGTTAAAAAAATTATTTGGTCTTTACTGTGGCATTTAGCAGTATTTGTATTCACTGAGGAAGGATACATTAAAGACACTCATTTCTCATGCAAGCCTCAGCAGGATAGGAGTTTGGGATTTCTAATATAACTTTGAAAGACGGGATATTTTGAACTCAGGGTTTGATGCATCTTTTCAGCCAATTACCTTGTCGTTTGCACAAATCTTTTTAGAACCCGCTTCATTTAAACTCCGCAGTCTGACTCACTTCAAAAACATGTTTTTGGTCTTCAAATCACAGTTCAATGAAGAATTTATATGGATTAAATCAATTCATCGTTAATATCTCATGCTGCCAGTAAGCACTGGGATTTGATAAAGTTTGTCAAATCTTTATTCTTTGGAGTTGCTTTGTCAATATTTTTTGCCAAGGTGTCAGGAACTTGGGTGGTAAAAATGATATTTTGACAGTTAGGGGAGCAAGTGCTGCACTGTTCAAGCACCGGCCGGTGAGATAGTGGAAGAGTAATTTAAAAGTGCATCTACCTTCAGTTTTTATGAACCTCACAGTTGTAGCTGGGCAATTTATTCTAGAGAGTTGACAACTCAGCTTCCCTGCTCAATAGCAGGAAGGAGCCAGAGCAGAAGTGCTTCAGCCCTATTTGCACATCAAGAGAGGTGTGCAGGTTAAGGCTCAGGCACCGCTCTGCGTGACACTCGGCTCAGCAAAAGAAAGAGCAAAAAGATGATTAGAAGAAAGTGAGGAACGCACGACACTAAGGCTAAACATCACCTGTGCGCTTTCAATCAGTGGGATGGAATCTGCTCTTTAACAGAGGTGGGCACAGCAGCCACTTTAGATGGAGATTAAATATTTGTGTCTCTAAGATATCCAAAATCATCCGGAAAGATATTCTTAATAAAAAATAAGTCAAAATAAATCGCTGTATATGTCATATAAAGCACTCTGCAGCGACAAAAAGACCTGACGTTGCTGCTTTCCGGCGACATGAGTGACTGAGACCACTGGGCTGCAATTGAACAAAGTTGAGAACTTTATGCAAATGAGTAGTAACCAACAGGAGCAAAGACAGTGAAGATCATGTGATCCATCTCCTGTGAGATTAGGGATGTGAATCATAAGAATTTGATGATTCCTTTTAAACATTCCAGTTCATTAACAGTTTCGTTAACAATTCTTTTAGTACTTTAAAGGAAATACATTTGGTAAAGAAATGCAATTCCAAATAAGATACTTTAAGTTCATAAAAAGTAAAACAATTCAATATAAAAAATGCAAAAAAAACATCTTCTAAAAAATGTGTTTACACAGACCTTGGCTCTTCAAAGTTTTTTAGAGGTGACACAAATGCAATCCAATATTTGGCCACAACAATACTATGTGGTATCATTCATTAACAATTATAAAATACTATTGACAAAATGCATAATGTGCTTCTTTAACTACATACAGTCAAATGAATACCCAGTCAGTAACTTCATTGATTTAAGTCTCACTATTAGTTGTAAACTACATGTGTTTGATTCACTAAAAATGAATTGGCTTAGTAGGATCATTAGTTTGGGAATCGGAATCGCTGTATGCATTTGATTCACTAAAGGCCAATTCACACCAAACCAACAGACGACAAGTACATCACTTCTCAGACATTCCACGACCCGACAAACACAGACTCAACATATTCAATCAGCAAAAACAAGTTCCGGCCAGCAGCAACAGAATCCGACAAGGGTAACACACTGATCCGACAAAACTCGACAAAGTGTCTGTTGCCGTCTGCTGGCATCTGTCGGTGCAGTGTGAACTGGCCTTAAAAAGAACTTATTCAAAGATTCATTGGTATGGGAATCGGACTACAAAGACTGCACTGTTTGTTTTTGATTCACTAGAGTTGTTCATTTGAGTCATTTGTTATGTAAACATTTTTGCAGTAAGAGAACTGATTCATTGAGAAAGAATTATATATTTTTGCACTAACAAGATTTTCAAAATGTAGGCAGAGCACCAACAACATTAACACCATGTCCTAACTAGTGAGGACGTGATGCCGCTATTTATGTGATGCTTTCTATTTAAGAGACTTTGTGGTCGGAGGGATATATATATATATATATATATATATATGTGTTTATCTATAGGCCTCCTCTTGTGCTGAAAGATCATCATTTGAAGGTGTTCCTCCCAGTGTTGTAGTCGAGACCAGCTCATTCGAGTCCGACTTAAGACTGAGTTCAGAGTATGTTGAGTCCGAGTCAAGACCGAGACCAGAGTATGTTGAGTCCGAGTCAAGACCGAGTTCAGAGTATGTTGAGTCCGAGTCAAGACCGAGACCAGAGTATGTTGAGTCCGAGTCAAGACCGAGACCAGAGTATGTTGAGTCCGAGTCAAGACCGAGACCAGAGTATGTTGAGTCCGAGTCAAGACCAACTTCAGAGTATGTTGAGTCCGAGTCAAGACCGAGACCAGAGTATGTTGAGTCCAAGTCAAGACCGAGACCAGAGTATGTTGAGTCCGAGTCAAGACCAGAGTATGTTAAGTCCAAGTCAAGACCGAAGACCAGAGTATGTTGAGTCCGAGTCAAGTCCGAGACCAGATAGTTTTGAGTTCTAAACACGAGATCTAATCTTTCTGGGGAACAGACGTGATAAATGTGAGGTGACAAAAGAAAGAACGACTCTGATCTGGAGGTGAGGTGAACTAACAGACTGCATAGCCTCAAAACCTGCTAAGTAATTAATTAATCAATAATTTTTTACTCATAATTTGGCTTTCGTGGCTGTATTGGCCTATAGTTTTTTTATTACAAATGTGATAAATGTTTGCGCAAGTAGTATGTGTTGGGGAATATAAAATGTAACATTTCAATTATATTCTGCTGAAATGAACGAAATGACTTGAAAAAAGATTTGTTCATTTTGCTGAACGAGATTCAAAGATCCGAGTCAGTAAAATCATCCGAACTTCCCGCTACTACCTGAGTCCTGCTTCCTTTGCACTAACGTTAGTCTCAAGTCATGCGCAGTTGCGCACAAGAAAATCACCAATCATTGGACGTGTCAACCAAACATCAATTTACAGAGATAATAACATACAATAATCATGAAATATTTTGAATGGGACTCGAGTGGACTCGGGAATGAGTCTGATTCCTAATATGTTCGAGTACGAGTCAATTTCCGAGTCAAAATGCACATGAGTCCATGACAAGACCAAGACCATTACAATATGGTCTCGAGACCGAGTTCAAGACCGAGTCTGAGTCTCAAGTACTACAACCTTCTGGTTCCGCCTTTGTTAATAAGACATCATTAAAATCATTTAATTTGAGTTCATATATCGTGCATGTCTTCAATAGATAATGAATGCGACAATAGAGATTTTGAAAATTCATTTAAAGGGGGGGTATAATGCTATTTCATGCATTCTGACTTATTTACACTGTTAAAGAGTTGCATTCTCATGCTAAACATTGCCAAAGTTTCAAAACACGAGTTGGACGTATGACAGAGTTTTTCTGTGCCAAATATACAACTTCCGGTTGTGGACATGTCTCGCCGTTTTTTTTTCGAGTATGGCCGAGTATGATTTATCACGTAATAAAGGGCAGAATTCCTTGTATAGGCACTTCACCCTGATAAGCGCGCACACACACCACCCAGAGCAAGAGCACGCCCATCAACACGCTTCGATCGGGATACGAAAGCCGAGAGATTTTTCAACAATGGGTGCGTCTCAATCAGCTCCCTAATTCAGTAGTCAGGGCACTGATCAGGGAGTCGGCCACATTCATTTTCACGATATACTAATTCATGACCTAGGGAGCTATGGAGCTGACTGAGACGCAGCTCCTGTCACCAAAGGAGTGTTTTTTTGGTTGTGAGGGAAAGATTACCTTTTTCAGCTTCCCAAAGAACCCAGCGTTAAGTCAACGGTGGGTGAAGTTTGTTTTTCCGGTTGCACAGGTATGTTTGTTTGTTCCCGGGATTTTGCATGCTTTGTAAACAATTCCCAGTTCGGCGCTGGATTTGCAGATTGCGGGAGGTGAGTAAAGCTGCGTCAGATGTCTGTGTTTTGTTGGCAATCGGCGCACATATAATGTAAACAACACGAACGTTTTTGTTCCCCTTTTATTTATAATGATGTCACAGCTTGCAGGCGGTCTCTACGCAAAAGCTGTGTGCGCTCGTGACTCTTTAGCTCTGCCCGTGGCAGTGATGGCAGGCACGCCTCCAGGAGCTCAGCTTTTTTTGGAAAGACTTGGTAAAGCATATGCATTTTTTATAAATATGATAAAACTAAACACTTTTCGGAGATATGAAGGATGCAATACTACTCTATAGCTACTCAAGATTAACATGAGATTGGCAGAAACTGTGTGTGATACCCCCCCTTAAAGAAAATTAAAGGACAAATTGTATCAGTCACTGCATTTGTATTTTGAATACTGTTTAAAAAAAATATTAAGTTGATTATGTTCTTTTCCATTTTGTTGGGAGTGCGAGACAGCAGTGTACTTGCAGAGAGAGCTCTACCCACACTCTTCTGATTGGCTGTGATTTGCTTGTTGCTGTAATCTTATCACATCTTGTCTGGTTAGGATTAGGAAGAGACAGGAATGCCTACTAGTGACAGCACAGCACAGTAACCTGCAAACTCAAAATCTCAGTCATTGTTGACCAGGGAGAAGAGCATTTTTGATCAGCTATTTTCAGATTTTAAGAAACAGACTGCGAACAGGAAGCTTGTTTCAAGCAAGTATTCAAAATACACTTTTGAATAAAAGATGTACATGTTGCATTCAAGAGATCATATAAGTTGAATGACGCATGGCACACAACATGTGCCACATGTTTAATTGATGTGCATGTGTCAATGCATTCACTGAGCCCTGCCAGCATGAAGCCGGTGTAAATATTGCAGTTTTATGGCTCTTCTGTTGATATGGAGCCCAGGATGACACTATGAGGTACAGCCTGGAGATGTGAAATCCATAATCCATTAAATTACAGGCGCACTCCTGACTAACCATTGCCATCAGATAATGCAGATGTCAAAAAGTGACACGCTGCTCCCCAGCATATATCTAATCTGAACATACAGCAAAAATTAATGGACTGTTAAGACATACCAAAATGAAAGATCATTTTGTTGTCACGGGCAACTCTCACCATTGCGAGGGAGTGAAAATTGTGAATTCTGTACATCTTGGTCATTAAATTCTAATAATATCATACAGTGCTGCATGAATAAACATAACATCATGCATGATTGGTGTTGCAGAATCATTTAAATTACTGAGAGGATGAAAAATGTTCCTAAACTAAGTGAGCTGTAGGCAGCATTAAGGTGTTATGGGCATGATCTAGGTGCAAAGACCGCTCCAAATGGTAGGCAGCATTTATTTTTCCGTTCAGTTACTTTAATTTGGCCAAATTTTAAAGCAGCTTCTTTGTTATTTCTTCACAGAAAAGCTAATGTAATAATGCGATGAGCTCTGTTAAGAAAATACACCCAAGATGGCGGGCATAAAGATTGTAAGAGTCAACTACAAAAATATTATCCATTAAAAACCAAGTATTGACACTAAATTAATCAACTAATAAAATTGGATATTTCACACTATGGGCCAGATTTACTAACAGTTTGCACCAGCGCAAACCCTCAATCCTGACTACTGAAAAAATTTGAACTGAAAAGGCGTGGACAGGGTTATTTGTGCGGCTGACCTTATTGCATATGCATTTGTAGGAGTTTCCCTTTCAGACGCAAAATTTATTGGAGGAGAGTATTTACATGAATCACGCAAGGTGGTTTACTAAGGTTTGCGCTAGTCAATTTACTGGTATTTGCGCCATTATTTAACGCCCCAAAAATGCATGTCTTAAATCAGATGCTAATTTAAGCTGCTCTTGGTAGATTGCGCTGGTCATTATGGAAATGATCCGGCTCCGTCCGTGTACTTTAATGTGTGCATTGTCAGTAAACCACACACAGAACTTTCCACTCCTGTCTATGCTTTTACAGGATTGCGCTCTCACGCTAATTTGCCCTGTTTAGTAAATCTGGCCCTAAATTTGAAGATGTAGCTTTATGTTTATTAGAGCATGGAATCATTGGCAACATGGAATATGAAGGTGTTAGAAAGCAAAGGAACAGAGTTAAAGAGCAAGAAAAACAAACAGGCCCATACCTGTACTGAGGGGGAGGAATGCCCTTTGCATCACAGGTCAGTGTAGCCTCTTCCTCCAGTGAGCCCACTGTCAGGTCACTGGGCTCCATTCGCCATTTCGGGCCATTAAAAGACTTATAATCCAGACACTCTGAGAGCAAACAACAGAGTACAATTTTATATTTGTATCTTAATGCACAGTTTAAGCTGAAGTGTGTCAGTTTTTCGATGTTAAAATACTTTTTCCTATCTCATCTTAATGGAATAGTTCACCCAAAAATAAACAGTACAATACAGGCAATCCCTTTAATAAGGAGAGACAATTATATGTAAGCCATACTGTAGGTTTATTCCTTTGAAAGATGTAAACACTGTGGCTCTGTGATGCTTTCAAAACATTGATCTGTTTGCTTGAGTAACCCCAGCAGCCATTGACATTGACACTGGCTCAACCAGTGGTGTGAGTTTGTTGGTGGGGTTAGATGGTGGGACGAATGTCTGTTAATTTGTCTGACCAATGACTGATGGGGGAATATAAGTCGCTATAAGTCAACATAAATTCAAAATTGACAATTCTTTTTTTTTTTTTCAGAATATTGCAGGGTTTATCTGTGTTATCTGTTTATATTTAGGATATTGCAGGATTTATCTGTGTACTCCATTTTTTTTTTTATTCATGAGCCCTTGTAATGAGCCCCTGGAAAGATGTTTGATGCGTGTTGCTTTTTCAAATGCACATTATAAGCGACTCAAACTCCCAGTGCTTTCAGATGGATTAGCATTTGGAGCCATACTTCACTGACAAACTGCGCATAAAAAAAAAAAAAATCGCAGCCTCTGCGATTTCATAATCGCACTAAGAATCAAGTTTAAGCGATAATCGCATTTAAATTCAATGTTATTTTTCATATCGTGCGATAAAT